>NC_079203.1:10774613-10892113 GCF_026745355.1 Beta vulgaris subsp. vulgaris
TGAATATCAAGACATAACATCTCATCATCACATTATCACCATTCCTCATGGAAGACATGCTGGTGTTTATCATAAGGGTACAATCCATTTGGGACCTGATATTGTACTCCAATATGTGCTAGATATACCTGATTTTAAATTCAATTTAATCTCTATTCGAATGTTAACTCATGATCTGAAATGTGATGTCTCAGTCTCTCATGATTCTTATCATATTCAGGGCCCTTCTATGAGAAAGCCACAACTTCTTGGTAAGCTCATAAATGGTTTATATTATTTAGCTCCTACTCCTCCTTTTAGTGCTACTATACACTCCACTCCTGCAGCCTGCTCCAGCATTTCAAATGATCAACCTACAATTGATCAAGCCAAGTTATGGCCTCTGGGACTTGGACATATGCCTTTTAAGTTTTTAAATAAAGTTTGTCCTACTATTGATGTAAAATCTTGTGTTGCCACTTATTTTTGCCAGGTTTGTCATAATGTTAGACAACCTAGGTTACCTTTTACACACATTAGCATTAAGACATGTTTTCCTTTTTTCTGCTTCTTCACTTAGACATTTGAGGGCCATATAAATCTGCCACTCATAATGGTTGTACCATGTTTCTTACTATGGTGGATGACTATACAAGAGTTACATGGATTTTTCTTCTGAAACACAAATCTTCTATTGTTAAAGTGTTTCATGATTTTATATGTTTGTCCAAACTCAGTTTAACACTTCTATTCTTGGTATAAAATCAGATAATGCTCTTGAATTTTGTGAAGGCAATATGAATCAATTTCTTCTTCAACACGGTATTACACACACAATTTCCCTAACACACCACAACAAAATGGTTTGGTGGAATGCAAGCATATGCATTTGCTTGAAATAGCTAAAGCATTATACTTTCGGTCTAATAAAGTGCCTGCATCTTTCGGGGGAGAATGTGTTCTCTGTGCTGCTTATTTGATCAACAGGATGTCACTCCCTACTCTTAACTACATCACTCCCTATGAAAAATTATTTGGTGTGAAACCTGACAATCATCAACTCAAGATGTTTGGTTGTATATGTTACTCTTCCACATTGAAACCAGACAGATCTAAATTTGATTCCAGGCTGATTCATGTGTATTCCTAGGCTATTTTCTCTCTCAAAAGGGTTACAAAGTCTTTAATCTTACTACACATAAACATTCTTGAGATGTTTTTTTCTATGAAAAACACTTCCCATACCAATTTCATCCCACCACTTATGCCCCACAAATCTTCCTTCCAATCTCTACACCTGTTGACACTTTCTTCCATGATGACATGCCACCTATTTTTTTCCTTCATTTCTAGTGTTGTTACAGATATCTTTACTATCTCACCTCCTCTTACACATACACCTACTACTTCACCCTCTTCTACATATTCTTCTCCTCCAATTCCATCTTCTCCTCCTCTCACAAGATCCACTAGAACACAAACTGCTCCTTCACATCTTCAGGACTTCATCTGTAACACAACTTTATTTTTTAACATTGTTACTCTCTCTACTGCTCTTTTCTCTACTTTGGGAGCCTATGATGAACCTGCCAACTATCATGAAGCCTCTCAATACCCTCATTGGGTTACAGTCATGTATACAAAACATAATGCTCTTGCTCAGAACAAAACTTGGCAATTAGCCACTCTTCCCAAGGGTAAGAAAGCTATAGGCTCAAAATGAGTCTTCAAGGTTAAATTACATGCTGATGGATCTTTAGAGAGGTACAAAGCTCAACTAGTAGCAAAGGAGTATAATCAGAAGGAAGGCATAGATTATCAGGAGACGTTTTCACCTATTATAAAAATGTCCACATTTAGATGCATTGTGGCTTTAGCAGCATCTAAAGGTCAGAATCTTTGTCAATTGGACATCAACAATGCCTTCCTCCATAGTGATTTAATTGAGGAAGTTTATATGACTCCTCCTGCTGGCTTATCTACTCCCCCTAATATAGTTTGTCTTCTTAAAATCCCTCTATGGCCTGAAACACGACTCTAGGCAATGGTTTGCCAAATTGGTCAATGAATTGCTTCTTTTGGGGTATACTCAATCAAAAAATGACTACAATCTCTTTCTCAAACAAACCAATGATAGTATCACCCTTGTTTCAGTCTATGTAGATGACATTATTATTACAGGTAACGACCCTCTTAGTATTACTTCTCTCAAAATATACCTTCATGATACTTTTAGTATTAAGGACCTTGGCAAACTCCACTATTTTCTTGGCATTGAAATCAACTACCTACCTTTGGACATCTTTCTCTCTCAAAATAATTTCACGCAAGATTTATTGAAGGCTTCAGGTGTGTCTTTTTTCAAGCTAGCAGTCACACCTCTCCCTCCCAACCTCAAGCATTCAGCTCATGAAGGGACACCTTATACTGATCCTGAGTTCAATAGAAAAATGGTGGCAAACTGAACTTTTTTACTCATACTTGACCTAATCTAGCCTATACAGCTCAACACCTAAGTCAGTTCATGCATCTTTCTAGGGATCCCCACCTCTAAGCTCTACATCATACACTAAGGTACATTTCTTGTACAATGGCCGCTATTCACCAGTTCTTCAAGCCTATTCAGATTCTGATTGGGGCTCATGTCCTAATAGTATACGTTCTATAACTGGTTATATCATGTTGCTTGGCACCTCATCTATAAGCTGGAAATCCAAGATGCAGTGTACAATTTCTAAATCTTCAAGTAAAGCTGCAGCAAGTAAAATCACATGGCTTGTAAGGTTGCTGCAAGAAATTGGCTTGAATGATTTGGCTCCTGTTACCTTGCATTGTGACAATCAGAGTGCCATCTACATTGGTAGGAACTCTGTGTTCCATGAAAAAACTACACACATTACCATATATTGTCATTTCACTCAAGACAAAGTTCTAGAGGGCATGATACAATTAACTTATCTTCTTACCTGTAGTCAACTTAACTTACTGACATTTTTACCAAGATCCTCCCATCTCCTCAGCATAATTTATTATTACACAAACTTGGTTTGGTCTCATCCACACCTAGTTTTTTTTTTGGGGGGGGGGGGGGGGGGGGGCTGTTAAGGATCCTAAACAAAAAGCTCCTTCATAGTCAGCTACATTAGTTCATTTACTAGCTTCTTCCACAAGTTATTAGTTAGCTTATTAGTTACATAACATAATGATGAACTGGCAAAGTTTGTTATTGCTTCTTCCAATCTGTTGCAAGTGATCGTAATATTAATACTTCTCTCTTGTAATATCTTTCATGAATTCAATAGATTCAATCGTGTAAACTCATTAGAAGATAATTCTTCTCTCTTTCATAGTTGAAATTCCTGATCTAAAGTTTGCTGCATTTTACATTTGTTGAGTTTAATCTCAAATCATAACACGTGGTAAATGTTTTATTTCTGCATGGAATTGGGCAATTCCGCAACTATGAAATGAAATTTTATCTTTTTTAAGTTGTAGATGAATTTCTCTAATGAGAGTTGTATTACATTGTTAGTTTTTATAAGAAAATGTATCCATCTTGTCAATTTTATAAATATAACATGCTCTTTATAATAAAGTATTTATTGTCAAAATGGCATAAATCAAAATCAATATAGCGACGTGTTGGATTGATACTCTTAACTATAAGTTAATCTACGAAAGAATGAATAAATTCAAAGGAAAATTATGTTAAAGTTGCTCTACTTGTCACTGAAGACCTGGCATAGTCCAAGACTTGATAGTACTCAAAGAAGAGCGAGGAATGTTGACAAAGTGATAATTAGCACAGTGAACGGCTTGGCCGTATTCTCATTCCATGAAGCGTAATATAGAGTACAAGCCACTCCATGAGGAGGGAAATCGGGAAGATCATAACTTCTCTAAAAGATAGAATAGTATCTACAAGAATATTAAGAATATATCTAAGATTGTGCTAACTATTCCCTAATATAACGTAACACCCCTCCTCAAGTTGGAGCATGGGAATCACAAATGCCCAACTTGAAAATGAGAAGATCAAACTGGATTTTGCCAAGAGCTTTGGTGAAAACATCGCCCAACTGTGCAGTGGTAGGAACATAGGAAGGCGCAATCAAACCATCCTTAATAGCATCACGAACGAAATGACAATCAACCTCAATATGCTTTGTGCGCTCATGAAAAACAGGGTTATTAGCCATGTGCAAGGCAGACTGACTATCACAGAACAGAGAAATAGCCTTAGGATGATGAACACCAAGACTAAGTAAGAGGCCCTTAAGCCACTTAAGCTCACATGTAAGCGCTGTCATCGAACGATATTCGGCTTCGGCTGATGATAAGGAGATAGTATGTTGCTTCTTAGTCTTCCAAGAGATGGGGGAGTGACCTAAGAAAACAAGCCAACCAGATAAGGACCTGCGAGTAAGAGGACACGAAGCCCAATCGGAGTCACACCAACCCTGAAGAGTCAGATCACAGTCAGAACGAAGAAGAATGCCATTGCCAGGAGTACCTTTCAAGTATCGAACAACCCGAAGAGCGGCTTCCCAGTGGGCCATGGTGGGAGCCTTAAGAAACTGTGAGAGAATATGCACAGAGTAAGCCAGATCAGGTCGAGTGACAGCAAGATAGATAAGCCTACCAACCAGACGACGATATCTCTTAGGGTCATCAAATAATGCACCAGTGTCGTGACTCAGACGATGATTTTGCTCCATCGGAAAACCACATGGCTTAGCCCCCAAAAGACCAGCCTGAGAAATGATGTCAAGTGTGTACTTACGCTGACAAAGAAAGAGCCCAGAAGAACTGCGAGCCACCTCAATACCCAAAAAATACTTCAAAGGACCTAAGTCCTTCATTTTGAAGCAATCACTAAGATAGGCTTTGAACAGAGAAATAGCACCAGAGTCATTGCCCGAAATAATGAGATCATCCACATAAACCAAGACATTGAGCTGAACGCGCCCTTGAGTGAAGGTAAACAGAGAATAATCAGAGTATGATTGAAGAAAGCCATACCCTTTCAAAGCAGTGACAAGCTTCGCAAACCAACACCGAGGAGCTTGCTTTAAACCATAGAGAGAATTACGGAGCCGACAGACCAAAGAAGAGTCAGATCGGGAAAAACCGGGGGATAGTTTCATGTAAACTTCCTCCTCAAGATCACCATGGAGGAAGGCATTATGAACATCCATCTGAAGAAGTTCCCAATTTTTGGCAGCAGCAATGGCAAGAAAAGCACGAACGGTGGTCATTTTGGCAACCGGAGCAAAGGTTTCATTGTAATCGAGGCCAGCCTGCTGATGATTTCCAAAGACAACCAACCGAGATTTAAGGCGCTCAATACTCCCATCAGAATTATATTTGATACGGTACACCCACTGACTCCCAAGAGCATGTTTACCAGGAGGAAGAGGTTCAAGAGTCCATGTGCCATTGTCCTCAAGAGCCTGAATTTCCTGTTGCATAGAGGCTCGCCA
Organism: Beta vulgaris subsp. vulgaris; assembly: GCF_026745355.1. Taxonomy (NCBI): domain Eukaryota; kingdom Viridiplantae; phylum Streptophyta; class Magnoliopsida; order Caryophyllales; family Amaranthaceae; genus Beta; species Beta vulgaris. The sequence goes on from NC_079203.1 coordinate 10,780,076, forward strand.
ACCATCATGTTTCATGGCCTCTTTAAAAGAATGTGGTTCCTGTGTAGAAATAAGAGCTGCAAGAAACATTCTATAATTCACAGAAAAATTGTTACAATTAATGTAGTGTGCTAAGGGGTAAGGAGTACCTGAAGAAGCAGATGAACCGGAGACAGAAGGAGAGGACTCACTAGCGGGGGCAACAATAGTGTTAGTAACGTAGTCACGTAAACGGGAAGATGGGAGCTTGGTCCGAAGGCCATGACCAAGAGATGAATCAGATGCAGAAGATTTTTGTGGAGCTACGGAGGAATTTTGTGGAGCTTCGAAGGAATTTTGTGGAGCTGCAGATGAATTTTGTGGAGCTTCGAAGGAATTTGGGCCAGATGATGTGGAGCGGTCCAAATCAGGCGTGAAGCCAGACACGGGCGAAAGAGCTGAAGTAGAAGTGGGCAGAGTGGGGCCGAAAGAAGAAGAAGAAGGCCCAAAAGGAGATAAGGGAGACACAAAGCTGGGGCGAGAAGTGGTAACAGGTGGGCCAGCGGAAGAGAGTGGGCCTGGGTCAGCAAAGGGAGTGTTTGGAGAAGGAGAAGAAGGTGGGTTGGCAGGAGACAATTCAGAATCATCAAAATCAAACGGGAGAGCAAAATCATGAGTGGGGGATAATGGAGGAGTAGGAGGTTCACGAGAGTTTTGAAATGGAAAGATATGTTCAACAAATTTGACATCCCGGGAGACGAAACATTCTTTTGCCTCAATATCATATAATTTCCATCCTTTTTTGCCAAACGGATAGCCCAAAAAAACACATTTCCGACTACGACTCGCAAATTTATCCCCTTTAGTTTTTTGATTGTGAGCAAAAGCAAGACATCCAATAACCCTAAGGGCATCATAAGAAGGGGGCGACTAAAAAGACATTCAAAGGGACTTTTGCCATCAAGCAACATAGATGGGGTGCGATTAATAATATGAGTAGCAGCAAGAACACAATCCCCCCCAAAAGAAATAGGTAGATGAGATTGGAAATGAAGGGCACGGGCAGAGAAGATGTTGGTGTTTACGTTCGACTCTCCCATTTTGTTCAGGAGTGCCAACACAGGAAGTATGAAACAAAATGCCAGATGCAGCAAAGAAATCACGTAGGCAGAGAAATTCAGTGCCATTATCCCTTTGAACAATTCTAATAGTTTGAGAGAATTGACGTTGAACCATAGCCACAAAAGACATGAACATAGACAAAACTTCTAATTTATCAATCAAAAGATAAGTCCATACAGCACGAGAATAATCATCCACAATGGTTAAGAAATAGCGGGCACCACTAGAAGAAACATGTCTGTAAGGTCCCCATAAATCACAATGAATTTTCTCGAAAATACGAGAGGCCTTAGTTTCACTAGTAGGAAATTTACTCCTAGAATGTTTGGAACGAAAACAAATTTCACAATGGGGATCTAAACTGCCCTTATGATTGCAAAGAGGGGGGAGGAGTTTAACAATTTTCTCAGAAGGATGACCAAGACGACAGTGCCACAATTCCAGAAGAGAGACGGTGGAAGCAACAGAAACATGGTGAATGGAATCATTGCCTGCAAAATAGTAAAGACCATCCTTCTTATTCCCCGTTCCAATCTGCTCCTTCATGCAGTCCTGAATAACACACATAGAGTCATTAAATTGAACAATACACTGTAAATCATCATAAAGTTGCGAAACAGAAATTAAATTGCAACTCAAATTAGGCACAAAAAGAACGTTCTTAAGAGTGATAGTAGGAGATAAACGAACCGAGCCCATCATTGTGGACTGAAATGAAGCACCATTAGGAAGACCAATAGGGCAATCAAAAACTTTAGAATCAGTAAGCCATGATGTAATACCAGTAACATGATGACTTGCACCTGTATCAATAATCCATAAATGTTTATAAAACTCACCATTAAGACGATTGGTAGAAACATTACCAAATAACCCTGCTAAGGCCTTCCATTGCTCAGAAGTGAAGAGAGAGGATGATGAAGCGGGGCTGCCCGGTACAGCCACCGAAGATGAGTCACCAACATGGCTGGCAGCAGCATTCGCACGGGCTGGAGGTACACCACGGCCTTGACTCGTCCCACCCTTAGGCTGTTTTTCGGGGTACCCATGAAGATCATAGCAATGGGCCTTACCATGGCCCTTTTTGTGGCAATGCGAGCACGTTAAGTGCGCCCAACAGGCTGAAGCTTCGTGGCCATTTTTGTGGCACTTAGAACACGAGAGACGCGAGCCACGTCCAAGAGAAGGTCGCGCCAGGACCGAGAAAATAAGGGCCTCGGTGGGCCCAGACGGAACCGCAGAGGAGAGAGACTGCCAGACCCGTTCATCTTGAACGGCTAAGTGATACGCGCGATCCAGTGTAGGCAACGGCTCAGTAGACAAAATATTAGTGCGTAACTGAGCATAGTATTCTGAATATAACCCCATGAGAAACTCATGTAATTTTGCGGTTTCACGACGCTGAGAATATAAGTCAGTAATAGTGCAATTCGAGCAACAAGAACAGCATATAGGAGGTTCTAGCAAAGACAATTCTTCCCACAAAGAATTTAATTTACCGTAATAGGTAGAAAACAGAAATGGATTTAGTTTGTTCACAACGAGCAAGAGAAGATTTGATCTGTTGAATACGGGGGCCATTGATGACAGAAAAACGTTGTTTAAGATGCGCCCACAGGCGACTACCATCACTATATTTAGTTAGGGTACTTTTTACCTCGGGAGTTATGGTATTGGTGATCCAGGAAACCAGCATGGCGTGGAGGGTGAGCCAATTAGACTCAGTACACGGTGGAGTAGGAGACGAGATGAATCCATCAACGAGGCCAAATTTGCGCCGAGCGAGTAATGCTAGCCGAATATCCGCTGCCCAGTCTGCATAGTGTTCGTGAGTCAGGCGTGTGGGGGTGATAAAGTCATTTGGGCGGTCTTGAGGACCGAGAAAAAATGGGCGTGTGGAACAGAATCACCACCAGCCATGGCCGGAAAAAAAAAACGAACTTGTTACGTGGTTTTTGAGGACTTTTAAAAACCCGCTCTTGATACCATGACAAATTGATAATTAGCACAGTGAAAGGCTTGGCCGTATTCTCATTCCATGAAGCGTAATATAGAGTACAAGCCACTCCATGAGGAGGGAAATCAGGAAGATCATAACTTCCCTAAAAGATAGAATAGTATCTACAAGAATATTAAGAATATCCCTAAGATTGTGCTAACTATTCCCTAATATAATGTAACAAATGTTCTCCTTTAAGGTCGCCAGCCAATTTGTTGCACGGGATTCCACCAATCACCAGATCAAATCCACCAAACTGATCAATCCATCGATCAATCATTAGATTGTTCGCCTTCCTAACATCATCAACATAGACCAGGTTATCATTTTGCTCCGTTTCCCACCAATCATTTGATTGTCCACTTTTCAGCTCACACGGGAGTTCTCTACTGATACAACATTCTTCAAAGTGATGCCAAATCTGTGAAGGGCAACCTCTGCTCCACCAATGCTAGAGAAGCACGATAGAATACTCATGCCACTCAGATACACCGGCTTTAGAACGGAAAGGTGGTAGGCAACTGCGTCGATCTAAACAAATATTATAAACGTGTTGGTCTAAGAACGAGACATTAATTGAAGTTATAAAAAGAATTCATTGGAAGCTCATTGTGAGAGAAGGAAAAAACCAATCAATCTTTTGGAGTTGCTAGTTAGCTGAAATAAAATGCAGTAGTTCCCCGTGATGTTATAAATATGACATACACATATATGGATTGCAAGAACTACGGGTATGTTCACAATGAGAACCTGATCGATTGTGTTTCTGCTTAGAAATTGAGGATGCTAATATGTGCTGAGAGACTTGATGTAGGCCCCAAGAAGGTATGCCTGAGCTCAGTTATCCGTACGTCGGAATCCTGCAAAACAAGGTTAGCCTACCCCGAGGTTGTCTCGGGATCGGCCCTCCGACACTCAAGTTAGTAGATGATTAAGGTAGAGAGAGAAAGTGATCAATGTAGAGAGAGATGATATGGATTTTGTAGCTTAGAATTGCTTACCTTTGTCTGATAAGACAACGCTTCTTTATAGAGGATAGGAGCCCCAATAAATGAGGGTATTTTAGTCAGCTCCAGCTAGTGGAGGATTGGCTTTCCTAGATATAGGAGTATTTTAGTAACTTTGTTATAGATGTGCTAGTCCAAGAAATGGGCCAAAACAATTAGCCCCATGCTAAGTAATCGGAGTGGAAATCGCCATTTTAGTGTGGTTGATTGGCGGAATAAGATGATTGCATTTTTACCGATATTGAGTGGGACCTGCAAATCTTCATCCCTGATCGTAGTGGAGGAAATCTTCTGGCGTTAGGATTAACCAAGCACGGGGGTCTCGCTGCCCGGTCAGTGAGTCGGGGTCCAGGGGTGAAACGCCTTAGTGGGGGTTAGGGTGCTCGCTGCCCGAACTTTTGCGGGGCCTTGGTCGAATAAAGGGGGTGTCCTTGAGGCTGGCCCAACAGGTGCTCGAGGCTGGCCAAACGGGTGCTCGAGGCTGGCCGACCGGGTGCTCGAGGCTGGCCGACCGGGTACTTGAGGCTGGCCAACTGGGGGCATTCGAGGTTGGCCAAGCTTGTGTTCGAGGCTGGCCGACCGTGTCGAGTTGGTGCCCTGACCGAGCTGGTGTGTTGAGACTGGCCGAGCGGGGGCTCGAGGATGGCCGACCGGGTCGAATGTTGTCTTGGTCGAGCTGGTGCATTGAGGCTAGCTGATCGGGTGCTCGAGGATGGCCAACCGGGTCGAGTGGTATCCTGGCCGAGCTGGTGCATTGAGGCTAGCCGAGCGGGTGCTCGAAGATGGCCGAGCGGGTGCATTGGCCGAGTGGGCCGAGCAAGTGCATTGGCCGTGTGGTCGAGCGGGTAACATGACGGAGTGCCGAGTAGGTATCATGGCCTAGGGCCGAGCAGGTGCCATGACCAAGAGTCGATATTGAGTGGCCAACCAAGTGCACGACTGAGTGGCCGACCGGGTCCCTTAGCTGAGCAGGTATCAATGAATTACTTAGCCTAAATTTGGCTAAGTATAAGAGCGGCTCGACAAAGGATAGAGGGTCTCCTACCGGCCGAGTGGGTCGGACGCCACTCGGATGAGGAGCTAATGAGCCCCATGTCATCCGAGTGGGTGCCAATGAGGTACTTAGATTGAATTTGGCTAAGTATGAGAGTGGCTCGGTAAAGTAGAGGAGGTATCCTACTGGACGAGCTAGTCGGACACTGCTCGGATGCAGGGCTAATAAGCCCCATGTTGTCCGAGTGGGTGGCAATGAAGTACTGAGCTTTACTTTGGCTAGGTATGAGAGCAACTTGTCAAAGGAGATGGGATCTCCTACTGGCCGAGCGGATCAGATGCCACTCGGATGAGGGGCTAATGATCCCCAAGCTGTCCGAGTGGGTGCCAATGAAGTACTTAGCTTGAATTTGGCTAAGTATGAGAGCGACTCGGCAAAGGAGATGAGGTCTCCTAGTAGCCGAGTTGGTCGGACGCCACTCGGCTGTGGTAAGATGAGCCCCATGCTGTCCGCGTGGGTGCCAATAAAGTACCTAGCTTGAATGTGGCTAAGTATGAGAACGACTCGTCAAAGGAGAGGGGATCTCCTAATGGTCGAGCGGATCGGACACCACTTGGATGAGGGGTTAATGAGCCCTATGCCGTCTGAGTGGGTACCAACGAAGTACTTAGCTAGCTTGAATTTATCTAAGTATGTGAGTGACTCGTCAAAGAAGAGGGGGGTCTCCTAGTGGCCGAGCGGATCGTACGTCACTAGGATGAGGGGCTTATGAGCCCCATGTTGTTCGACTGGGTGCCAATGAAGTACTTAGCCTTATTTCGGCTAAGTATTTGAGTGACGCTCCTCGAAATGCTGAGGGAGGTCATGGACACTCCTCGAGATGCCGTGGGAGGTCCGTAGCCTTATTTCGGCTAAGTGTTTATTTGAGTGACGCTCCTCTAAATGCTGAGGGAGGTCATGGACGCTCCTCGAGATGGCGAGGGAGGTCCTTAGCCTTATTTCGGCCAAGTATTTGAGTGACGCTCCTCTAAATGCTGAGGGACGTCATGGATGCTCCTCGAGATGCTAAGGGAGGTCCTTAGCCTTATTTCGACTAAGTATTTCAGTGACGCTCCTCGAAATGCTGAGGGAGGTGATGGACGCTCCTCGAGATGCCGAGAGAGATTCTTACCCTTATTTTGGCTTACTATTTGAGTGACGCTCCTCGAAGTGCCGAGGGAGGTGATTGACGCTCCTCGAGATACCGTGAGAGGTCCTTAGCCTTATTTCGACTAAGTATTTGAGTGACGCTCCTCGAAATGCTAAGGGAGGTCATGGACGCTCCTCAAGATGCTGAGGGAGGTCGTTAGCCTTATTTTGGCTAAGTATTTAGGTGACGCTCCTCGAAATGCTGAGGGTGGTCATGGACGCTCCTCGAGATGCTGAGGGAAGTCCTTAGCCTTATTTCGGCTAAGTATTTGAGTGACGCTCCTTGAAATGCCGAGGGTGGTCATGGATGCTCCTCGAAATGTTAAGGGAGGTCCTTAGCCTTATTTCGGCTATGTATTTGGGTGACGCTCCTCGAAATGCTGACGGAGGTCATGGACGCTCCTCGAGATGCTGAGGGCGGTCCTTATCCTTATTTTGGCTAAGTTAGTAGGACGCTCCTCTTATAATCGAGGAGGTGCCAATGAGCGAGCTTCCCGACCTGGGAGAGCTAGTGAGCCCCATACTTCCGGAGGAGGTCTTACGACGCTGTTCGGCTCCCGAGTAGGTCCAGTTGTTGATACTTAGCTATTTTTCGGCTAAGTTAGTTTGGACGCGCCTGTTATGACTGAGGAGGTAACGATGAACCAGTTTTTTGACTCGGGGGGCTAGTGATCCCCATGCTTCCCGAGGACATCTTACGACGCTACTCGTATCCCGAGTAGGTCCAATTGTTGATACTTAGCCGTTTTTCGGCTAAGTTGGCCGGGGGATTTCTCCATGATTTGAGTGCCGTTGGAGAAGTTTTTTATTCGGGGGATGACGAACATCATCGTACCTCTATCGAGTGTATTCATTAGACCAGCTGAGGCATTCAAGCAATTAGCCCCACGCTGGATGATCGGATAGTATAGGGCAGCCTTGTTCCTTCTCCAAGCGGTCGTCCAGCGGAAATCGAGAGAGTCTCTTGGTCGGGGGTGCCATGTCGGTCCCGGGAGGGGGGGAGGGTTCAAGATTACGCCTTGTTTCTAGGTGCCCAGATGTGCAGGAGCCCTAAATGTTCTGCTTCCTGAGGCCATGCTAGGTGTGGCTTATAATGGAACCAAGATGAAATTCCCGAGCGGACATAACGTTGTCCATTTGATCTTGCTAGGGGACTGAATTAGACTGACTAGATTCTCCGAGTTGGCCCTCAAGTCTCTTGAGTTGGGTGTTGAGATACTTAGCGAAATTTAGGTTGTGCTTAGCTCCCTAGCAAGGTCGAGAAGGGTAATGCACCAATTTGGGGGCTAGCGAGCCCTCCATAGTGATGTCGAGAGCCTTCGAGATATTTACTTAGTTTTTCTTGACCAATCTGGGTGACGTAAGGCTTTTGATAGTGTTCCTTTGAAAATGAGTTAAATTTCTCATTGGTTGAGTAGGCATCTAAGGCCGAGTAGATTCCCCGACTGAGTGAGCACCCAAGGATGAGTGGGTACTTTGAATGAGTAGGTATCGTTGATATGTTGGTGCCTTTGATGAGGGGATGCCTTCGATGATGAGTACGCACCTCTAGCTAAGTATATTATTTTGGCCGAGTGGGCACCCAAGGATGAGTTGGTACCTTGAATGAGCAGGTATAGTTGATGAGTAGGCAACTCTGGCTGAACTATACCATAAACTTGAGGGTGCCATTGTTTATTCTGGAGGGGTTTTGTGGTTCCGAGTCATCATACCCCTTATTTGGATCAGTCTTCATGGGTTGTGTTCTTCGATACAAATTCTTCTGAGTGATAACATGTTTTTCCCTTTGAGGGTTGACGCGATCCTTCCCTCTGTTTAGGTCCCAACCGGTTAGGCTGAGCACATGTATTATTAACCTAATTATACATACTTTATGTATACATACTTTATGTATGTGTTATTTATTTGATCATCACAAAAACCAGAGAGAGAAAATAATAGAGAATTTCATAGAGAGAACTTTGAGATATTCATAGAAGAAAGCATTTAAGTGACTTTTCTTGCCTATTGTATTCGTTGTTCCGCTTGAACCATAGTGAAAGAATTTATCCCTGCGTGAGAATGTAGCTATCAAATTTATAGTGAACCTCATTAAATCTTGCGTGTTCTTTATTCGTTTTTCTCGTTTTATAGTTTGTTTATTCGTTTCGCTGCAACAAACTTGATACCAAAGCTTGAGATTAAAAATCAGTGTAAGGGATCCGGGAAGATAAATACAATGAACTGAAAGATTGACAAGTTTATGGAGAGGAACAATTTCAGGCTATGGCAGATAAAGATGCATTTTTTTAAAAGCAACAAGGCATCTGGAAACCTCTTGTCAAAAAGGATGACAAACGGCTATAGTGAGGCCGAATTGAAAGCGATAGAGGAGAAGGTTCACTCCACAATTTTTCTATGTTTGGCAAACGATATTATCACGAAAGTTACAGACGAAAGACTGATGCAGGTATGTTGGTGAAGTTGGAAAGTCTCTACATGACAAAGTCACTCACCAACAAATTGCTTCTGAAGCAACGATTATTTACCTTGCGTATGTAAGGAGGTAATACGTCTCTAAGGGATCATCTAGATAAAATTAATACTGTTTACTTGATCTGCGTAATATAGATGTTAAGATTGAGGATGAAGATGCTACTTTGATTTTGCTTGTTTCACCTCCAAGTACATATGAAAACTTTGTTTAAGCATTTGTTATTGTTAGGAGAGAGACTATGACCCTAAAAGAGGTGAAGTCAGCACTTTTTACTAGAGAGTTGTGCCGGAAGGCGGCAATGACAAAGAGTGGTGAAGATTTGGGAGTTGGGTTAGTGCTAAACTCACCTAAGAGGAAGGGTGCTAAGAAGAAGAAAAATTCTAAGGGTAAAGGCCTAATTGGGCTAATCCTAGGAATGTCTATCGCATTTGTAAAGAACTTGGCCATTGAGAGTATCAATATTCCAAGAATCCTAAAGCTTCCAGTGCAATACAAAATATGACTCCGAGAAGGACTTAACACTAATTGTTGTTGATGTGTCTAGTCCATCAGACCATTGGGTTCTAGATTCGGGATATTCTTTGTAAGAACCCGCAGTTTCGAGCTGCTAGCTAATGACACTTAAGATGTAGAATTCTCAATTATCACTTAATGGATCAGGGCCCACAACACGACAATCTCAAAATCATACTACAAAATAGTTTACTTAATTCCCTAAACAATATAATATTTTATTCTCAAATAAATACTTGAATACTTCCAAATACAATCTCAGAATCATTAGTCTAATCACAATTTCAAATACAAATCTGTCTTTTATCCACTCCGAGCCTCTGACATACACTTGCAAATTACAAAAGAAAAATACAAAACAAACAAAAACTAAAATGAGCAGAAAGCTTAGTAACTTTACTTGAGCCCGTCAAAACGCTTTTAGTTCGAAAACATTTCCCATATAATAGCAAACTTGGTAATTATTCGGGAAAGAATTTATCATTTATAATATATCGTTGGCATAGCTTAATCCCTTAACAGAAATTGTTGGCAAGTACAAGTTTTGGTAAAAACTTAACATAACATAACACAATATCCGACGTTATCTGGTCTTAACACATATCTGAATCATTTTCCTTCACCTTTACCTTGCCCACTATTCATCTTAGTTCATAAGCTAGGCCACTCAAAACAAATATGAAATCTCTTTCTCATTATCATACTCAAATCATATCTCAGAAACATAATATTTCCAAACAATTCCACTAATTAATTGAATAAAAGCATTCTTTTATTATTACACAACATCTTCACAAACAACTCGTAAAAATGCATCTATAACCATGACCATGACTAATTCAATATAACGCACTCACGGGCATTTAAATACATTTGACCGAACATAAAGGTTACCAAATACAAAATCCACTTTCCTAATCTCCAATCCAATAGAACCTCCAAGCTTTCTTAATCTATTTAAGCTCCATACACCCATATAAATTCATCTCACAAACAACAATATGTTGAATTTCAATTCCAACTATTCATCCAAAAAACCTCGTCAAAGAAAAAGAACTTCTTCATTAACAAACTGGAAACATTCCTTTTAGTGAAGTCAATTCAATCATCTTTGTTTCTTTACAATCTTAACTAGCCTTATATGCACGCTATGCGTGCGAATTTATATCTAGTAATATTTCTTATTAAAAATTATTTACATAGTTTTGTTGAAGGAAAAAATTCTTCATAGTGAAAAAATATAACAACAAAAAAAAGTAAATGAAAATCTGAAATCATGATATTATTTTTACCTTATTATTAAGTGTCTTGCTTTCAAGTTTTTCAGTTTAGGTTTTCGTATTTGTTAAGTTTTGAAGCGATTAATCCATCTTAATAATAATATATTAAAATACGCATAATATGTTTATGTCTATTTTTATATTTTTTTAAATCGCTATTAACGACTATGTGCATATATCAGAGAAGTAGCAGGTAATAGCTTAGTAGTATTCAAATCACCTCTGATTTCAAAGGATTTGGGATCGAGAATCACTTCTTGTAAAAAGGATCCCTATCTTTCTCTATTCTATTTGCAATGGACTTCAACTTACCTTTTCAAAATAAAAATATTGTATATGCATATCAAAGTGAAAGTAAATATCACTATAAGCAATAAATTCAAAACTATGTAAATGATTTAAAAATTGAACCAATTAACCCATTGGTATGAAGTTGAACCGATTAACCCATTAATATGAAAAGTTATTTCCAACATTTGCTCTCTCTATCTAGATCTTTAGCATCTCCATTCCCCATTTTCTCCCTCTAAATCATCTAAGTCTTTCGCATCCCTTCCACCACTGCAACAACCATCTCGCAACTTGTCATTGCTTTCCTTCATGATCTCTCAACACCATTTTTCTAAAATAAGTTTGCAAAGTCTTTCTATCATTTTTATAATTAATTTGTAAGTTCTCTAGTAATGTGAAAATTGAATCTTTTGCAGTTGATAATTGACTATTATAAGAATTAAGAAAAAAAATTATCTCTATAATCTCAAACTTCTGAAAGTTGTATGACTGTATGAAATTAAAAGTTATATTTGATTCCCTGATAATGTATACAATTTCGCAACAAAATTATATTCAAATTTGGTTTACTTACTTGAATCTGATGAGTTCATGTTTGCTTTTTTTTTTTGGGATAATGGTGAGTTCTGTTTGTTCTTTTAAAAATATTATTTTTCTTCAACTGTCTCTTTGTTTTGGTTTTACTTTAGATAATTGTGCGGTTTGGTTCAATTTGTTTCACTCAATATTTTTTTTTTTTGCTTAAATTCTTCTTCTTCACTCTAGTTTTCTTACCATTGTAAATTCCTCCACCATATATAAAGAATGATTTGTAAATGCTAAAAACGAAAGCAATCAATCTTCTAATTTTTCATCTATTGATCAATTAGAATTAGTAACAAATACCTGACTGAAGGATTTTGTCCTCGATCAAGTGTAATAAACTAAATAATATTAGGAGAAGTTATGGAGATAATATATTCAATAATATTAGATGATCACAACGATTTGCTAGAAGCTAATTGTGGTTTGTTGGACTAATATGATTAGGGCCAACTAATAGTATTATTGGGTCCTATGAGGTCACACAAGTAATAACACTTGGATAATATCCAAACCCATTTGTGAAATGGGTTGGACAGTTTTATGGTGGATGGAAAAGATGTGTAACTTATGAGTTTATTAGGCTCATAATGTATCACATTATGAGGCCAATAAAACCTCATGAAGTTCACATGTAACCACTCCTATATATTTGTATTAGGAGTTACATTGTTGAGCATCTTTTTGTGTGTCATCTTCTTAAGAGAAAAATCTGATTTTTCTCTCTAGTTTTCCTCCCCATATTTCGGCCCTCATACACCACCAAAAGCAAGTGAGTTTTTCTCTCTTCCGTACTAGCATACGTGGTGATCCAAGTGTTGTTCGTGGACCAACATTAGAGGAACATCGCTTGACGTTCTAAGGTGATCTCCACTAGAAGTTTGGTGGACAAGAGGAACATACGCATCAAAGGTATAATTCTATACTATTGTTTGATTCATACTAATTTATGCAATGATCTTGGGATAGATGTACAAGTATATGATACTTGGTTTTCCGCATTATGCATCTTAGTTCTAATAGTGGTATCAGTTAGCCTATTGCATAGATTAATATGATCATGTTGATGCATGTTTTATTTCTTTTTTTAATTCAATTAAGGGAGGGTTTATATATAAATTTATTTGCATAATTGATATTATGATATTGATTGATTGGAAACATAAAAATTGGATTTTTATGTATATATAAATATATATTATACTAAAAAATAAAATCTCACATCACAAAATATCAGATTTTGTGTATTAGTTTATGTTTTTTTTAAAAAAAAAAAATAGTATGAACCCTAAATTTTTCCCCAAATCAATTCGTTGTAACTTTCATTCAATTATGCACAAGGGTTGTTGATAATTGAGAGGGAAGGGGGAAGGACCGCCGGAGATTCGCCCACCGTGGTGGCTGGCGTACCGCCGGCAAGCCGCCCCTGCGTGGTGGTGGCGCGCGCGGTGTGCTTGGCTGGGCAGTTGACGCTGCGCAGCTAGCATAGGCTGCCGCCTATGGTCGCCGCGGCCCAGGCCAGTGACGCCGGTGCTGCCGGTCGTTCTTGGTGTCGCGGTAGTGGGCCGACTGGGGTGGCAGTGCTCACTGCTGCCTTGGCAGCCTGCTTTTTTTTTTTTTTTTTTTGAGTATATTCCAATATTGCAAATTGATTAATTAATGGTGATTAATTTTATATTTAAGTCATAATTGAATTAAAATAATGAGCTTTAATTTTATTAGTTAATTATATGTGATAATTGACTAGTTAATTTTAAAGGGGTTACTAAGGAGTTAGTAACTACTATTATTTATTATTTTCTTTTATGATGTTATTACATTTTAGGTTGTTAGTATTAATAGTTGATTAATTCTTCCATGCCTTTTTATGTGGTTAGTCATCATGTTAAGTTTTTTTTTAATATGATTAAATTATATGTGGTGCCTACAATTGCTTTAATTTTTCTTTAAGTTTAATATGATTAAATTTGTTAGATATTTTAAAGCCTTTGTGAGACGAAATTCTAATATGATTAAATTTTGTCTTAAGGTACCAACCATAGGATTTAATGTGTGATTAAATCTTCAGTGATTATTATGTTTTAAAGTTGTTAAAACATGATAATTTATTTTAATAGTTGATTAAAATGCATGTTTTATATATATATATGATATTATGAATGCATGCGGTGACTAGTATGGCCCAAAACTTGGATAGAAAATACGATCTGCGTATCGTTAATGTATTTTTGTAATCTAAATACGATCTACGCATCGTTGGTATTTTTGTAATATTTTAGTTTATAATTTCAAAAATATTTATTCAAGTATAATAAGAAGAATGGTGATTCAATCTTATCCTATGAAGCACAAGGATGGAGATCCATGGTGATTCAACAAGGGAGCCTTAAAGAGTAGTCTTTAGGTTTAGGGGCCATACTAGGATCACATTTTTATGCATTTAAATATTGCTTTTAAATGCTTTCTAAGTTTATTTAGCTTGTGATTTAATTATTTAAATGTTCACTAGTAATTAAATCAACATAATAATTTACTTAGGTCCCTTAAATAAAATATTGGGTTTTTGCTATTCCAAATAAACACCTACTAAAACTTGATCGTTAGTAATAGGTTCTGCCAAAGCAGAGTGTTACTTTCAATCTTGGGCTAAGTAGAGTAAATTTCCGAAATTTGCAAGTTTAGTTTGGTTTGGCCCAACAAAATCATCAAAACGGTTTTGGATTTTGTAACAGTTTATGGGTTTTGTGTTTGGGTGACATGCTCTGTCTAGGATTAGGAAGGCTCTCCCAACGTTGTGGGTAACTTCCTTACCTGGGAGCGTAATCACCTTAGCAAACACCCATTAACTAAAATTACAAATGTTGTAATTAGTAAAGGATTTACTTACCTTTTAAACTTGGTTTTAAGTTGAGGCCAAAGTCCACTTATAAATCATGTTTGTTAGGATTTTAGAATCACTTGATTCAAAAAGGGGACCGTTAAAATTGGTCAAGTGCATAGCTTTTATTTTAAAGTGTTTAAAATTTGTTAAAAGCTATTATGATAAACATACTTATTACTTTTGCATCTTCTATGTAGATATCATGTCTGGTAACAACAATAATTCACCTTTTAACTTACGTTCAATCCTTGAGAAGGATAAATTGAACGGGAACAACTTCCTTGATTGGGAAAGGAATCTAAGAATTGTTCTTAGGTCCGAAGGTCGAGAGGATGTTCTTGAAACCCCGATCCCAGTTTTAACTACTACCTCTACTGATGCTGAAAAGAGGCCCATAAGGCCGTTGCAGAAAGGTCAGTAATTGTTACTTGCCTTATGCTAGCGCTATGGAACCAAGCCTTCAAAAGAGGTTTGCAAGCTTGGATGCCTATAGCATTATCCGACAGTTGAAAACCATGTTTCAACAACAAGCTCGGATAGAGAGGTATGAAACTCACAAGGCTATTCTTGAGTGTTCGTTAGTTGAAGGCAAGCCGGTCGCCACTCATGTCTTCGAAATGATTGGTTATTTCGAAGCCATGGAGAGGTTGGGCTTTCCTTATAGCCAAGAGTTGGCTACTGACATCATTCTGCACTCACTTCATAGGGGTTCAATACGTTTCGTTGAATTTCAATATGAATGGGGTGTCGAAAACCCTTGCTGAGTTACATGGGATGCTCATGACTGCCGAGCAAAACATCATATTGACCTAAGAAGGAAGTTCTTATGGTTCAAAAGGAAAGGGTTTTAAGAAGGAATGGGCTGGCAAGAAAAAGCAAGATAAGGGCAAGCAAGTTGCCACTAAGACTGCTAGTAAGCCACAGGCAAAGGCAAAGCCAAAGGTGGCCGCAAATGCCAAGTGCTTCTATTGTGATCAAATAGGTCATTGGAAGCGTAATTGCCCAAAGTACTTGAAGGATAAGAAGTCTGGGGCTTCTTCTTCAGGTATCTATGTCATTGACATTAATTTAGCAACCTCTACTTCTTGGGTATTTGATACCGGTTGTGTTTCTCACATTACTTCGAATGTGCAGGGACTAAGAAGGAGTAGAACCTTGGCTAAAGGAGATGTAACTGCGAGTTGGAAATGGTGCAAGAGTTCGCCGTTGCAGTTGGGACTTATAGTCTACCTTTGCCTTCTGGATTAATATTAGAGCTTAATAATTGTTATTACGTTCCTGCTATTACCAAAAACATTATTTCTATTCCTGTTTTGGATAATGAAGGGTTTTCATTTACAATTGAGAAAGGTTGTTTCTCTGTTTATTTGAATTCAATGTTTTATGCCACTGCTAAAAGTCTAATGGTCTATATTCCTAGACTTAGACAAAGATGTCCTTAACATAGACAGCAAAAAACATAGATCAAGCGATACTAATCCTACTTACTTATGGCATTGTCGTTTAGGACACATAAACGCGAAACGCATTCAGAAGTTCATAAAGATGGACTTCTAACATCTTTTGACTTTGAGCCATTTGATGTGTGTGAATCATGTTTAATGGGTAAAATGACAAAGTCACCTTTTACTGGAAAGGGTGAAAGGGCCAGTGATCTATTGGGCCTAATACATACTGATGTATGTGGACCAATGAGCACAAAAGCTAGGGGAGGGTTTGGATACTTCATTACTTTTACGGACGATTTAAGTAGATATGGATATGTCTATTTAATGAAGCATAAGTCGGAATCATTTGAAAAGTTCAAAGAATTCCAAAATGAAGTCCAAAACCAGCTTGGCAAAACAATCAAAGCACTGCGATCCGATCGTGGTGGTGAATATTTGAGCCAAGAGTTTAATGATCACTTGAAGAGTTGTGGAATTCTTTCACAACTCACTCCGCCTGGAACACCTCAGTTGAATGGTGTTTGGAAAGGAGGAACGAACTCTACTTGATATGGTTCGGTCTATGATGAGTTTTGCTGATCTTCCAATATCCTTCTGGGGATATGCTCTCGAAACTGCTACTTTCACACTTAATAGAACTCCATCAAAGGCAGTAGATAAGACACCATATAGATATGGAGTGGAAAAGTTCCAAACTTGTCTTTTCTACGTATTTGGGGATGTGAGGTTTATGTAAAGCGTTTACTTTCAGATAAACTCGCCCCTAAATCAGATAAGTGTTTCTTTGTGGGTTATCCCAAGGAAACCAAGGGCTATTACTTCTACAATCGCACTGAGGGCAAAGTGTTTGTTGCTCGTCGTGGTGTCTTTTTGGAAAAAGATTTTATTTCCAAAAAGGCAAGTGGGAGTAATGTATTTCTCGAAGAAGTTCGAGAAGAGCAACAAATGGACATAGTTCATCCTATGTTAGAGACAACGACACAAGAGCCAGATGTTGGGCTTGAAGTAGTTCCTCCTTTGGAGGAATCTTCTCCCATAACTGACCAAGTGTTGGAGGACGTGCATCCCGTACACGAACCTCCTACTGTCCCACTCGAATCTAATTCGTGCGAAAATTCTCAAATTGTTGAGAAGAAAATTTCTCCTGTTGCAGCCCCTCGTAAGTCTAGTAGAACAAGAATACCAACCAAGAGGTTTGTTGATTTCTTGTTAACCGAAAATTCTGAGATAATGATTTTAGAATTTGAGGAACCTACTACTTACAAGCAAGCTTTGATGAGTGAAGACTCTGAAAAATGGCTTGAAGCCATGAGGTCCGAAATGGCATCCATGTCCGAAAATCAAGTATGGGACTTGGTAGATTTGCCCGATGGGGTTACACCTATTGGTTGCAAATGGGTTTTCAAAGTGAAAACAGACAAGGATGGTAATATTCAGGTTTACAAAGCAAGGTTGGTTGCAAAAGGGTTCAAGCAAGTTCATGGTATAGACTATGACGAAACCTTTTCACCGGTAGCCATGCTTAAATCCGTTCGGATACTCCTAGCGATCGCCGCCTTTATGATTACGAGATTTGGCAAATGGATGTCAAAACCGCTTTCTTGAATGGGTTCTTGAAAGAGGATGTGTATATGACACACCGGAGGTTTTGTGGATCCAGAAAATCCTAGGAGCTATGTAAGCTTCAAAAATCCATTTATGGATTGAAGCAAGCATCTCGGAGTTGGAATCTTCGTTTTGATGAGACAATCAAACAGTTTGGTTTTCTCAAAAACAGGAGAAGAGTCTTGTGTTTACAAGAAGGAAAGTGGGAGTAACATAGTCTTCTTGGTCTTGTATGTAGATGACATACTTCTCATAGGAAACGACATTCCCATGCTTGAGTCAGTCAAGGAATGGTTAAAAAGTTTTTTTCTATGAAAGACCTTGGAAACGCTGAGTACATTTTGGGGATCAAGATCTATAGGGATAGGTCTAAGAGGATGATCGGACTTAGCCAACGAACTTATATAGATAAGATCGTCACTAAGTTCAACATGGAAAACTCTAAGAGAGGCTTCCTACCCATGCAACATGGAGTGTCGCTTAGCAAGACTCAGTGTCCTTCTGGGCCTGATGAGATTAAGCGAATGAGTAATGTTCCTTATGCGTCAGCTATAGGGTCCATTATGTACTCCATGATTTGTACTCGCCCAGATGTTTCATATGCCTTGAGCATGTGTAGCAGATTCCAATCAAATCCAGGTGACGCACACTGGAGTGCAGCTAAGAATATCCTAAAGTACTTGAGAAGGACTAAGGATAATTTCTTAGTGTATGGAGGTGAAAGTAAGTTAATTGTTGAGGGTTACACAGATGCAAGTTTCCAAACTGACAAAGATGATTTCGATCCCAATCTGGTTTCATCTTTTGTCTAAATGGAGGGGCAGTGAGCTGGAAAAGTTCAAAGCAAAGCACTGTCGCTGATTCTACGACAGAAGCTGAGATATTGCTGCAGCAGATCAGCAAAGGAAGCCGTTTGGATGAAGAAGTTCATTCTGGAGCTAGGAGTAGTGCCTAGTGTTGGAGATGGTATTGTTTTACATTGTGATAACAATGGTGCCATAGCTCAGTCTAAGGAACCAAGATCACATCAAAGATGTAAACATGTACTTAGAAAGTTTCATCTCATTCGAGAAATCGTTGAGAGAAAGGATGTAATAGTTTGCAAGGTTCATTCGGATAGCAATGTCGCTGATCCTTTGACTAAACCTTTGCCACAGCCCAAGCATGAGAGTCATACTAGGGCTATAGGGCTTAAGCATATAGGAGAGTGGGTTTAATTGTGTACTATTTACTTTTAATTAGTTCACAGTTATAATTACTCGCTTTGATATGTTATGTTTATGTTTATCAATAAAAGTTTTGTTCTTATTTAATCTTGGTTTAGTATTAAATAAAACGTTCAAAGTATTTTATAACGTTTGATGATTGTCAAATACGTGATTTGACAAATGGAACTCTATCAGTGAACAGGAGTTATAATATACCTTAGTCCCTAGTTCGAATCATTAAGTTGAACGTAAATGATTCAGTTTCATGGACTAGATTGCAAGTTGATTGATAGCGCAGTTTCATGGGCTATAGGGACATGGAGATGTCTAGTCATTTGCATAGGCTTGTATAGTTGATACACGCTGGGCAGACCTAGTGGGAGTTCTCTAAAAGGTTTATGAGACTCTTATTAATATATTTAGTGGATTCCTTTGACATGAGTATAAACTGTTCTTACTTAAGGATTAGTATGTTCTTGACGCTGCAAAACGCGTGCCGTAAAAGGAGGTTATAAAAGCAGCGATCGGAACTGCTATGAATTGAGTGGGAGCTTTGGTCATACAAGATTGGATAAGTCCTCCTAAGAGTTAGGATTGGTGTCTTGGCCTCTTGAAGAGTGAGAACTGAAAATGCATGGCCGTGCTCAAATGGATTAAGGAGTTAATCGTTTGTTTCGACAGTTCGCACTCAAATTTCAAGGAACGACTTGAATATTGGTATGATGAACATATATGTTATCATATCATCAAGTTAGACATTAAGCGACTTAAGGAGTTTGAAGGTTACACACTTGTTCTTAGACAAGTGGGAGATTGAAGGATTTTGTCCTCGATCAAGTGTAATAAACTAAATAATATTAGGATAAGTTATGGAGATAATATATTCAATAATATTAGATGATCACAACTTTTTGCTAGAAGCTAATTGTGGTTTGTTGGACTAATATGATTAGGGCCAACTAATAGTATTATTGGGTCCTATGAGGTCACACAAGTAATAACACTTGGATAATATCCAAACCCATTTGTGAAATGGGTTGGACGGTTTTATGGTGGATGGAAAAGATGTGTAACTTATGAGTTTATTAGGCTCATAATGTATCACATTATGAGGCCAATAAAACCTCATGAAGTTCACATGTAACCACTCCTATATATTTTTATTAGGAGTTACATTATTGTTGAGCATCTTTTTGTGTGTCATCTTCTTAAGAGAAAAATCTGATTTTTCTCTCTAGTTTTCCTCCCCATATTTCGGCCCTCATACACCACCAAAAGCAAGTGAGTTTTTCTGTCTTTCATACAAGCATACGTGGTGATCCAAGTGTTGTTCGTGGACCAACATTAGAGGAACGGCGCTTGACGTTCTTAGGTGATCTCTACTAGAAGTTTGGTGGACAAGAGGAACATACGCATCAAAGGTATAATTCTATACTATTGTTTGATTCATACTAATTTATGCAATGATCTTGGGATAGATGTACAAGTATATGATACTTGGTTTTCCGCATTATGCATCTAAGTTCTAACACTGACGACGTTGTTTCATCTTCAGAATCTTCTAATTATCTTTTGTGTGATTTGACTCGACTATACTGCATAGAAATTATGAGTTAGACGCAAAACAAAGCTGTAGTATTCGTCTATGAATAAGTATTCTAGCCTATGAATTACATGTGTGTAAGGAAAAAGAAATTTTAGTTGATAGTAACGTGGAAATAAAAATTGAAAATAGAATCAAATTTCATCGTTAGCTTATTCAAAAATACATTAGAAATACCTTTTTACACTTCTTGTTGTTGTTCTTTGTTTATGTATATGTGGTCCATTACTCATCTAGCATGCTTGTCAAAGGTCCTGTTTTGTGTTTGTTCTTGTGTTGCATTATTTTGCAGGTTATAGAAGTAAGAAGAGGAAGAATAACTCAGATTATTTTGAGAAAAAAAAAGTACGTTATGAAGTTAAAAATAGTTATCATGAATTTCAGTAGTGTGTTGATTATACCTTTTTTTTTTCTTTTGCAGACTTATTTAAAATTATGTACAGTAATAAGTTTACTTTTTGAAAAATTACTTGAGAACTGATGATAGGCGGTTGAAAACTTGCCTAATCACGTTCCTTTTTTTCCCCTCCTTTCCTTCTATTGGTTCTAATTTGTGTAATTTAGAAAGGGTAAAATAGGGTTTTTTTATTATGGTGGTGTCCTGTTGTATATGGTGCCCTATTTTACTAGAACGCCGACAAGGAGCAGCAGCCAACTACAACAGATGCAAGGAGAGAGAAAATGGGGCAGCAGTTGTACACCAGCGAATGAAGCGAAAGCTAGCTAGCAGCAGCAGAACAGGGATGACAGAACATACACTCTCCGGCTCACGGTGGCGCACCACCACCAACACCACCAGTGGGAAACGACAACATTTTCGAGTCCAACAACAGTAGACCCAAGAAAGGGAGAAATTTCAGCAAGAGAGGATGCAAGAATAAGAATGAGTAAGTTTGGGTCCCTGATGAATGAGAAGAATCGAAGAATGATTTGCTAGATATAGAACCTTAAAGATTTAATTTAGGGTTCGTTCGTTATTGTTTTTTGTTTTTAGTTTTAAGTTTTTTTTTGAAAATTAAAAACCAAAAACATGAAATTAGAAAATTTGGTTTCACTTTTTAGTTTTCAGTTTTCAAATCCTTTATGTTCCCGATAGATTTGACTAATTCTTTATTTATTATAGGACATATATCATATGACTTTGAAAATCAAAAAACTATAAAACAGAAAACCACAGTAATATCGAACGGGCCCTTAGCTGTGGAATTTTTGAAAGCTCAAGGATTAAGTTTTGTTGCCCTCATTGCTTTTGACACGAATGATAGAGAAAAGTGCTTGAAGCTATTAATATACTTTGACCCCTAAATCACATATAGAGAGGATACAATTTAATTCCTATATACGGTCGGTCATATCGTAAATTTCGCGTGTGGCCGGCCTAGTCTAATTTGAAATAATAAGCCCATCAAACAGTAACACACCTTTCGTTGTTACTAGAATCACCGCTAATATAAACCCGCCTTTCTCACAAAGTCCGCGCCATGGTAGAGGTGGGCATGGGCCGGGCCGGCCCGGAACGATTTGGGCCCAGTCCGTCACGAGCCCGCTCGAGGCCCGGCCCGGCCTGTTGTCCGTTCCGTGGGCGGCGGGTTTATCACGGTCAAGAAATTTTATTTCCGGCCCGCACCGACACGAGCCCGCATGGGCCGGCCCGCAGGGAGAACGCTCCTTTCCTTTGTTTTTACCCTAAAACTGTCAAAAATACAACATAAAACATGGGCCATTCCCGCGGGAAGCACGAGCGCGGCCTGCCGGCCTGCAGGCCCGAGGGCCTGAGCCAGGCCGTGGACAAATTTTTAAAATTTCAAGCCCGGCCCGTCACTCATGGGCCTAGGCCCGGCCCGTCATTTACTCAAGCCCGTGAATAGCCTCGGCCCGGCCCATGCCCACCTCCACGCCATGGCTACTCCCTTTTCTCTCTCTTGTGCTACAATTTCACCCTTTTCTTATTTATCTTCATCTTCAACTTCTCTTCTTCAATCACTTTCGAAGCTTCAACAATGGCGACGTTGTAGAACTCCGTCGACGATGCACCTCCTACTGTTTTCGAAGCTTCAACAATGGCGAAATTTGTAGAATTCTCACTCATTTCTCCCTTGGAATCTGTATTCGCGGGTTTGAAGAAAACCTATGTGTTTTCTTAGCAATAATGAGTAACCTCATTTAATCTTATGAGTAACCCCAAAGGTTCACAAAAGTAACTGCATTTATTCAAACGAGTAACCTCATTCATTCATAAAAGTAAACTGATTAGTAACCTCATTTATTCAAATGTGTATCCTCATTTGATTACAAAAGTAACCTCGTTTTTTCATACGAGTAACCTCGTTAGCTCATAATGTTAACCTTATTTAGTCATACGATAACCCCATTTGATTAACTAACCCCAATTGTTAACAAAAGTAACCCCATTTTTATTATATGAGTAACCCTATTAATTCATACTAGTAATGTCATTTAATCTATGAGTAACCTCATTTAATCTTATGAATAACCCAATTAATTCATACCAGTAACCTCATTTATTTATATAAGTAACTTCAATTAATCATACGAGTAACCCCATTTAATCATACGAATAACACCAAAGGCCCACAAAGGAAACTGCATTTGCTTATAAGAGTAACCACATTTTTTTATAGAAGTAACACTTTTTTATTGTTAAAAGTAACCGCATACTCATACAAGTAACTCCATTTGGTCATAAGAGTAACTCCATTTGTTCATAACAGTAACTCCATTTGTTCATAAGAATTTGTGCATAAGGGTCAACTTCAAAAGGTCATATATCACAGCACACTTAATACTTTGGGAAGAATTATGTTGGAGATGAAAATTGGCTCGATAGCTTTCCAACACCTGGTCAAAAGCTTGATTCCGATGAGAAACAAGAAAGATATGACCATTTGAAACGAGATTCAAGTTATTATGGGTAACCATGCCGCTTGTAAGGTTGTAGGGTGAGGTTCCATTAAGATAAGGACTACTAAGGGTGAGGTTCGTACTTTGATCAATGTTAGGCATGTTCCATAGTTATGAAAAAAATTGACTTCTCTAAGTATCTTAGATAAAGGAGGGTTTAATCTTTCTGGATCGGATGGGGAACTACATAGTTAAGAAAAAAAATTGATTTCTCTAGGTGTCTTAGATAAAGGAGGGTTTAATTTTTCTGGATCAGATGGGGAACTATGTGTGTGAAAAGGTTCAAAGTTGATGCTTAAGGGCACGAAAGGGGGGTACTTTGTATATTGTAAATGGTACTATACTGACTGGTTCTGCAAATGTTACATCTGCAAGTCATCAGGAGGTGACTAAGTTGTGGACAGACGACTTGGTGACATGGGTGCGCGTGTGATGAAGATATTATCCAAGATGAATCTTTTTCATGGGCACAAGGTGAAGAACCTTGAGTTTTATGAGTGTTGTATGTTCGGTAAGCAACACAGGGAAAAAGTTTAACAAGGGGCTACACATATAACTAAGGCTACACTAGATTATATTCACTTAGATTGCTGGGGGCCTGCTTGGGCAGAAGGTATAGGAGGATTCAATTTCTTTGTGACTTTTATTGATGATTTCTCCAGGCAAAGTTGGCTTTGTTTGAAGCAAAAATGAGAGGCTTTTAAGGCTTTCGTGCAATGGAAAGTCTTAATGGAAAATCAGATAGGCAAGAAGATTAAAAGGCTACATATGGATAATGGTCTTGAATTTTTTTAATCATGAATTCATTGACTTTTGCAAGAAGAAGGGATAGTGAGACATCGCACTGTCAGGAAAACACCACAGCAGAATGGTGTTGTAGAGCATTTGAATTATACTTTGCTAGAGAGAGTTCGATGCATGCTCTCTAATGCAGGATTGACTAAAAAGTATTGGAGTGAAGCCGTGAAAACGACATGCTGCTTGATAAATTGTGGTCCACATACAAGTATTGACTGCAAGGTACCATATGAGGTATGGTATGGGAGAAGTGTTGACTATTCTATTTTCTGTGTTTCTGGTTATATTGTTTATTATCATATTAGTGAAGGTAAACTTGAACCAAGGGCCAAGAAGGATTTTTTTTGGATATAGAGATGGTGTTAAGGGTTACCGGATTTGGTTCCCATCAAAAGGGTGTGATATACTTAGTAGAGATGTTACTTTTGATGAGAACACTTTGTGTATCTACTAACAAACATGCAGGTGAAACTGGTGATAACACTATTAAATGAATTGAGCAAGAAATTGCGACAGTTCCTACTTCGGAGAAACGGGTTCAAATTCAGGTAAACACTAGTGGGAAAAACCTTATATGTCACTTAGTAACAGATTCGGTTTTTGTAAAACCGCATCCGAAAATCAACATTAACAATGGGAGGGAAAGCTGGGAGGACAATCTGTGGTCCTCTTGTGGACCGCATCAGATTAAAAAACCGGTTTTTTCACCAGGCACCCCTGTAGTTTTTCAAAATTCATGGGGTACCCCTGGTTTTAAGAAAATGCACAAGGTACCCTTACTGTTTCAAAAAAATGTACGACATGTCCTTAATGACTAACGGTGTTAAGTTTCCGTTAGTCATTAACCCTAATTCACCCCTCTAACCCTAATTAAATCCTAATTAACCCTAATTCACTAACTAAACCCTAACTTATAACCCACCACCCCTCCCTTACCCCACCCACCCACCCCCTCCCTACCCACCACCACCACCACCCGCAATACCCCTCCTCCCCATACCCCACCACCCACAGCAGCCGCCCTTCACCCCCAACACCCCTCCCTCCCCCCACGGCGCCACCCTCCCCCATCCCTCGCAGTCCCCTCCTTCCCCCACCCCGTCGATTTTCGATGATTTCCCCCCACCCTCGTCGATTTTCCCCACCTAATCGATTTCCGTCTATTTCCCCCACCCCCATCGTCCCCTGTCGATTTCCTTCAAATTTCCCCCAACCCCTTCGATTTATTTCATGTGTTATGTGCGGTTGTTTGTGCGAATTTCCCACCACCCAGGTGGTTGCTTGTGCAAGGAGAGAGAAGGGGAAATCGTCCCCTGTCGATTTCCTTCGAATTTCCCACCACCCAGATGGTGGTTGCTTGTGCGAGGAGAGAGAAGGGAAAATCGTCCCCTGTCAATTTCCTTCGAATTTCCCCCAACCCAGGTGGTTGCTTGTGCGAATTTCCCACCACCAAGGTGGTTGCTTGTGCGGTTGAGGATGGGTCATGGTTGGAGGTTGAGGAGGAGAAAGAAGCTAGAGGGAGGGGTGAGGGAGGAAATCAACGAGGGAGGTGGGGGGGTTATGCTGTGTGCTGCGGGGGGAGGAGGTCTGCGGGGGGTGGGGGCTGCTGGGGTGGGGAGGGAGGGAGACTGGGGTGGTGGGGGTGGGTTAGGGTTTAGGATTTAGGGTTAGGGGTTAACAATGACAAAATGGTTAATATGACTAACGGAAACTTAACACCGTTAGTCATTAAGGGCATTTCGTACATTTGTTTGAAACAGTAAGGGTACCTTGTGCATTTTTTTTAAAACCAGGGGTACCCCATGAATTTTGAAAAACCACAGGGGTACCTGGTGAAAAAACCCTTAAAAAACTGATGCAGTTTGGTGGACCACATCAGATTATCTTATTTTTTCTATAAAAAAGGGAACATTGATGAAGGCCCATGTTCCTAATTTGCGTGCATGGCTCATGTTCCTGCCTTATAACTCCAACCCACTCCCTTCTAAACCGAGCCCACTCTCCTCTTCCCTCAACTCTCAAACATTAATGAAGGTCCAACACTTTATAACACTCCCCCCCCCGGCCCTCTCTCTCTCCTCCCTTAAAAATATCAAACCCTAACTCCCTCCCCTCCCTCTCCTCTCCACTCCTTCCTAACCCTAACACCACGCTGCATCTCACTCAGCTACCTCCTCTCATCTCTCATAAACGGCACCACCTTAGTCTCACCTCTCTCTCCTCTCTACGTCTCCCTCACAAGACGAAGAACGAAAATGAAGATCGAAAGTGAAGATCGAAAATGAAGAACGAATGAAGAACGAAGATCGAAAATGAAGAAAGAATGAATAACGAAAATGAAGAAAGAATGAAGAGCGAAACAAAGAATCGAAGATCTGGTTATAGGTGTTGCTTTAGTTTTTTTTGTTTATTTTTTTTACGGGGGTTTTTTTTTGTTTTTTTGGCCTTTTATTTTTTTATGGAATTTTATTTCGGATTTAGTTTTTTTTTGGAGGTTTTCTCGAACAATTACCAAATTTTCTTCTAGAACAAGATCTGAGTATTTTTTTACGGAGGTTTTTCTTCGTTTTTTTGGGATTCTATTTTCGCTTTTTTTGGCTTCCATTTTCGTTTCTGGTTTTGTTCGAACTCTTAATTTTCGTTTCTTTTTTTTCGCTTCCATTTTCGTTTCTTTTTTTGACTTCCATCTTCGTTTGATTTTCGCTCTAATTAGGGTTTATGATTGTGAAATAATGGTTGTAATAATTCTCAAGTTATAAGGTTTTAGCTTCTGTAATTGTTTTTAGATCTGATTGCAATTCCTTGTACTCTTCTTAATTAAATTCGTAATCGGCAGAGCTATTCGCGAGAAATTCTCCACAAACCTCCCATCATAACCAGCAAGCCCAATAAAACCCCTAATTTCCTCAACATTGGTGGGTGCAAGCCATTCTTTTACCGCTTTAATTTTCTCAGGATCCACTACTATACCTTCCTTGGTTACAACATGCCCTAGGAACATTACTTTTTCCAACCAGAATTCACACTTACTCTACTTTGCGTAGAGTTTCTCTCTTCGTAATATTCCTAAAACTTCTCTTAAATGTTCTTCATGCTCTTTGCGATCTTTGGAATACACCAATATGTCGTTTATAAAGATCACCACGAACCGATCGAGCAAAGGTACAAACAACACTGGTGCACCCCATGGAGACACACTAGGTTGAATATAACCTTTTTGCAACAACTCCTCTAATTGCTTTTTCAACTCGGCCATTTCTACAAGAGCCATTACATAAGGAGCTCTGGATATCGGCGTAGCCCTTGGCACCAAATCTAAATGAAAATCGACCACTCTATGTGGTGGGAACCCCGGTAAATTTTCTGGAAATACATCAGGAAATTCTCTCACCACCAGAATCCCCTCAACTTTGCTTTCCTCCTTTTGACCCCCTATCACTTTGTTCACGTAACCAACACCCTTAGGTACTACCACTAGTGGAAAAACCCCACCTGATACGGACCAAAACCGCATTTGATCCAAAACTGATGTGGTGGCCAGTTTTGACCGCATCAGGTGGGCTCGCAGCAGGTGTGTAACAAATTCTGATGTGGTCCAAAACTGCGTCAGAAAACCATAATCTGGTGCGGTTTATGGGAAAAACCGCATCAGATTTTGGTCTTGGCGCCAAGGTTTTTCTTCCTCTGATGGGAATAATCTGATGCGGTTTTCTCCAGAACTGCATTAGTTTTTTTTAATATATATATATATATATATATTAGAAAACATCTCACGCACACATCGTATAAAGTACTCAAAATGGTATTATTATATATAATATTGATAATGTACTACAAATAAAGTTATAAATAAGTACTAAAACAAAAAATAAACATATGAAGTGAGTGTAGCTAGTAACATAATTCTAACAAAGAAGCTCAAAGTCGCGACATCATCCTCACATGCAAATGTCGGTAAGGTAGTGTGCTAGCAAATCCCGAACCTCGTTTATCTCGGAGGTGTTGAAAGAATCCTCCCTTGGCTTGCCCTTCATGAACACCTTATAAAATAATCATAAGGAAACACACATAAGAAGTCAATAATGTGACTAAGTGCGAGAGGTTAATGAAAGTTGAGCTAAGAAGTCAAAAATCGGTCTGAAATGGCCTTCACTTACCCAAATTGGGTTTCAAAGCATGAAAAATGATTTAACTTGACTCTAATGGTTAAATATGTTGTTATTAGTACTATATATGTCCTAACATGTGACTAAATGCGAGAATTTAAGAAAAATGAGCATGAAAAGCAAAAATCGGCCTAAAATGACCTTTCCTTACCCAAAATGGGTTTCAAAGCATGAGAAATGGTTTTTCTTGACTCTAATGGTTAAATATGTTGCTATTAGTACTATATATGTCCTAACATGTGAGTAAATGCGAGAATTCAAGGAAAATGAGCATGAAAGTCTAATATCGACCCTAAATGACCTTCATTTACCCAAATTGGGTTGCAAAGCATGAGAAATAGTTTTTCTTGACTCTAATGGTTATATATGTAGCTATTAGTACTATATATGTCTTAACATGTGGCTAAATGTGAGAATTTAAGGGAAATGAACATGAAAGTCTAATATCGGCCCTAAATGACCTTCATTTACCCAAATTGGGTTTCAAAGCATGAGAAATGGTTTTTCTTTACTGTAATGGTTATATATGTTGCTATTAGTACTATATATGTCCTAACATATGGCTAAATGTTGAAAAATATGTTCATTGAACTTGAAAGGCCAAAATAGGTCCAAAAAGGCGAAAATGGGTTGTTATGTATAATACTTTCTCAATATCCCCGACTTCCTTGCAATTTGAGGCTATATCAAACATGAACCTCAACACATAGTAGCCACACTCGGTTCCCCCGGGTTGTTGAGCACACTAATTATAGAATTACATTAAAAAATCATGTAAGAAACATACATGTTTGTTTTTTGTAAAAAAAGAAGTAGAAAAATAATATGAATTACCTCCTCTTCCTGTTCTCCCGACCTTCTTCAAGCAGCTGTAGTTATTTTAATTTCATGTGAGAAACGGACAAAGGAAGAAATTAGTGAAACGTGTTGGAGCTAATAATAAACATACCTATTTATGCATGATTTGAGGAGTAAGGATCGTGGTGGATGTTGAGCTGCAGAATCAAACTGATATATTGTGTTGTTTGAAGGAGAAATCACAAGAAGCGACCAATGGGCACTAAAATCACATAATCAAGTTAGGAAGCAATCATGTGAGTACATACTTGTATTGTATAATAATTATTAAGTGCTAAAAATGGATAACGTTAAGAACTATACTCTTCAAAACAAGGGGCAAATATGAACTTCTGTTGTGCATGTTTAGCTGTTTGGAGACATAGCCAACTATACTCCTTAACCTCAACTGTGTTTTGCAAGCAATTGTCAGCTCGGACAAAATCTGGACATAACCACCCAAACTGATCGCGTCCACAAGGAGACTCTTGGAGTAATCTTCAATTCAAAGCACAACCGTACCATATACATAACATAGATATATTATTAGATATTGCAAAGAAAGTTCGTACATTTCATAAGTACCAATGTTATACCTCATGAATGCTTGAATTAACGAAACATTCAACATATCTCCGCAAAGGAACTCTTTTACATAATCCTTGGACACTCATGTCGACGTTTTCTCGTGGTAGTTGAATTCTGTGGTACCCAACTTAACCTCCAAAGGTGTATCATCCGGCATATCACGCATATTTGCATGTAGCCATGAGCATGCCTTATGAGACCTTGAAGCGTTGATGACTCGATCCAAGTAGGTTTAGGAGGGTTTGTTGGCAACTTGAACCTTTGGAGACTTGCGTTCCTTCCCCCCGAAATCGCCTTCTTTGGCTTTCTTGAACCCTCCTTTTCCTTCGGCTTTCTAGAAGAGGTGAGTCCGCCTTGCTTTCGTTGGGCTTCTTTATTCTCTCCAAAACCTATTGATTGAAACCAAAAAACATTCAACTTACTTAGTTAATACTTAACAGATATGAATTAAATAGATCAATATGATTGAATACTTTAGTTGCTTCATTTTACCTTGTCTGAAAACCTCACCCATGCCGATGGCCAAAGCATATAACCACCACGAGCGTCGATCAAGACATTTATATCCGTCTACGGGTTAGGCAATGAGAGAGCAAAGTCTTCGTAACTAGGAGTGATCGAGACTACACTAACCACCAAGTGATCATTGTCCACAGACTGATGATGGACTGTTGCTCGTTCAATTCGTGGTTGTGCATTACATTCAGCCACCACAATCAAACCCTCATCTTTTACATCTAGTAAAAGCTGGAAAGGCATTTCTTCCTTCAAAAGTATATGAATTGAGGCTAGTTTATATAATGACTTGGGTTTTGAAGTTATAAGAAGACTAGTAGTTACCTCTAACTCAAGTATAGATGGTGCTGATTTTTATGTGTTAGGATGGCTAGCTTCGTCCTCCAAAGGACGATCCAGTTTAGGTTGACGTATCGCCGGTAAACCATGCTCTGTAAGGACCACGTTGAAACTTGCCGTGAGTTTCTCCGTCACCTTCTCTGTAATTTCCTCCGTAAGCTTCTCCCGAAGAGCTTGTGCCATGGCTTCCATATCATGTGGGGCGAAAGCATTAGAGCATGACCTTGTGATTGTGGAAGAGTAGCAGTGGGCAGTGATCGCGCGAACCTAGGGCAGTAGGGCTGGCAAAAACTGACCCAACCCGATAACCCGACCTGAAACTGACCTGAAAATTTCGGGTTCGGGTTGAGATTTTCGACCTGAAAAAAAAAATGGGTCGACCCAACCCGACCTGAAAATATAATGGGTTAGGTTCAGGTTGACCTTTTGAACCTGAAACTAACCTGAAATGACCTGAAATAAAAATAAGGTTTAGGGCCTTAGACTAAGTTATCCGGACAACCTAACTTATAATATTGGGCCAAGCCCAATAACCCTAAGGCTAAAATAAACAACGTTTTTTACTGCTACTGACCTAGACCTACTGTATAATTTACAATCAAAAGTTCAAAATCAAAACCCTAGAGACTAGAGAGTAGAGACTTCTCTCCAAAAAAGAAAAACCCTAGTCAGTAAATCAAAACTCTAAAGAGTAGAGAGTAGAGACCCATTGAAGATTTGAAGTTCAATCAAAACTGGAATTCGAACTTTGGAATTCTTCTAAATCTTCAACAATTTACAGTAAGTTCTCTCTAGATCTAGTTATGTTCATTTCGTTTTTCGTTTTTCCGTCTTTCGCTTTCGTTTTCTTTACTTTCGGTTTTTGCTGAGTCTTCTCTAAGTTTCTGGTATGCTAGTGCTCTGTGCTCACATGGTTGATGGTTTCGTTTTTACTTTCATTTTTTTGCTGAATGTAAGTTCTGTAAATTTCAGCAAAATTACTTTTCTTTAAAGATTAACAAACAATAATACTAATTACTTCTTTTTTATGCATCTTATGATCTCAAATGGAAGATCTATGTGGGAAAGTCATGGCTCTCAAAGTTGATGATACTCCAACTCCAAGTCCACCTGAAAGTGCTGCTCAAAGTCCACATGTTGAGGCTGCCATGGGAAATAGTCAAACCTGAAGATTTCTATTTTGAATGAATTGAACTATTTTATTTTACTTTTTGCAAGAAATAATTAAATCTTGAATTTATGTTTTGTAATCTGAAGTTGGTGGATAATTTATGGTTCTGAATGTAGAAAGTTGAAACTTTAATTTTTACATCTACAGACTACAGGTGCTTTCTGAATTAAGTTGGCAGTATTTTAGTTAGATTATAATTTCGGGTCATTTTGGGTTATTTCGGGTCAACTCGAAACATATAAGGTCGGGTTTGGGTTGGCGTTTTCGACCTGAAACATAAATCAGGTCGGGTTTGGGTTGAGGTTTTCGACCTGAAATATAAATCAGGTCGACTTGAAATTAACCCAACCCGACCTGATTGCCAGCCCTGCCAGTAGTGATGGCGCGCAGGTGGTGGAATCTTCAGGTGCGCAGGTGGCCGACGTTGGGGGTGGTGCGCAAGAGTGAGGTGGTTTCCGGTGTGGTGTGGTGGTACGTTGAGCTGGGGCAGTGCCGTGAAGTTGGTGTTGGTGGTGGTGCGCAATGGAGAGCTGGGGAAATGGTAAGTGGTGTGGAGTTTTTTTGAGCGTTTGTGAAATGAAACTAGACGCGGGATTTTTTTGGGAGTTTACTAACCCATTTTCGGATGCGGTCCAATGAACCGCATAGAGTTCATTAAAAATCGCATCAGATTTAACAATCTGATGCGGTTTTTTAAGGACCACATCCAATTATGTTTGCCAAATTTCCCTCCCATTTTTTGTTCATTTTCGGATGCGGTTTTACAAAAATCGCATCTGATACAAAGTGACATATAAGGTTTTTTCCACTAGTGTACTTCTATAGCAATCTCAATTATCGCATTACCTTCCTCTCCTGGGCTCGCAATTTCCTCTTGATATAAAATATTATCTCCACCTGAAGACCTCAACCTAACAGTTCTAGCATAGCATTCTATCACCGCCTTATTCCTACTCAACCAATTCATTCCCAAAATCACATCATAATATTTCAGTTCAAAGGGTATCAAAAACTAATCGCATTTCTAACTCTGTTATCTTAATTTCATAATCTCTAAATATCCATTAACAAGTCGACTCCCCATTAGGCATAAAGATTGAACATTGGATTTATATGGCAGGTTTCCAACAAAAGTATTCGAAATAAATGAATGCGAAGCTCCATAATCAAATAATACATTGGCCACCAAGTTATATACAGAAAATCTCCCTGAAATCACATTACCTGGTATCTCTTGCAGCTCCAGTACCTCTTTTGCTTCCGTGTTAAAAACAAATAGCTTCTATGGTGCTTTCCCTTGACCAACAGGCTGAACTCCCTTTTCGATTCTACCTTGGTTCGAGCTTCCTTCTCCAGCGGTCAATAACAACATATTTCCCAGTTTGTTATTTCCTCCTGTCCTTCCTGTTCCTTTCCAAGCTATATTATATACCTAATGAAAGTATCTTAACTTAATTAGTCCTTAATCTCACTTTCTCAAATAACAAAAACAATATCAATAACTACTACCAATCCCATAACTACAAAACGATACTCAATGCTCTTAACATAACTCATGAATTACTTAATTATCACATAGCTCATGTTATTAGTTAGCTAATAACACATAATATCCACATTGACAACAAATTTCAGATAACAATCATCTTAATTCTTAGAATTCAAAATGTAACAATTACAACTTAATTCATAATTATTAGCCTAATCATCATGGATTATCGATTTTAATCCTAGCTTACTCAGTCATGCTATTACATATATATAGACTAGAAGGTCACTGACTGGTTATGTATAAACTCTAGGAGGGTCCATGATTAGTTGGAAGCTACATCGCAGTCTTCAGTGACTTTGTAACACCCCGCTCCAAATAGCACTTAATTCAGACCTAATACATATAATTAAGAAGTTAAGCTGCTAATTAAAGAGATTGTTAGGGTGGACTCTCGCACCTTCCCTGCTAGAGAAAATTTGGAAATCCCATAGTATCCGAGCTTATTATATATGAAAATAGATTATAATAAATTAGTATTTATAATATGTTTTGAGTACTTAGATTACAAATCGAAAATACATGTTTAACTTGCCAAGAAACCTTATACAAAATAGATTATCTCATATCAGCGGACTAAAACACATTAATCATGACTTCATATTCGCACACAGGAGCTAACTCGAACATTCTCTCTAATCCTGCAAAATAGTTGAATCTGCCCCCACCAGGACAGGTTCATAGAACAAAACAGGTCAGCTTACGCTGGTACATAAGTCCCACCGGTTACCAAAATAATAAGGTGGCTGAAATTACGCAATCATTTCTAATACTCAAAGCATAAACTTATAATTTTCGAGATACTTTTATTCTTATTCATAAAGACGTTAATATTTGCTCAGAAATACGTTTGTTTTTCCTGTAAACTTTCATATAAATACTTTTGCATATACAAGAGAAATTTCCGAGAATTATCTCAAGATATCACACATCATTCTCCATACATAACGCAAATAATAATCTTAAACTTATCATAAGACATAGCATAAATCCAGGGAAGGAACACGGATGGAGAGGGATAAGCCACAACTCTGGACTTTTTTGGGACGTCTCCCCACCTTTGTTATTTCCTGCTTGCAAGACTTCTAGGTCATGACCCTACATAACGGAGCAATACCTGCTCCGGAGCAATACCTGCTCCGGAGCAATACCTGCTCCGGAGCAATACCTGCTCCGGAGCAATACCTGCTCCGGAGCTCTAAACACATGATGAGCGAACCCGCTCTACAAATTTTGTTCACTTCCCCTTATAAAACATAAGTCGTCATCATACAAATATATTTATGATCAACACTTGTACTTAAATACATACACCCATATACTTGTACTTAAATACTTATGATTGTATAACTATACCTAAATAACTTACATAAATACTTATTCGTAATCATTATTTTAACCATCGTAACAAACTTTAACTTATCAAAACAAGTTTCGTAAAACAATCTTGCTATGTCAAGTTCCACTATTTTTGCAAAAGTGACTTAATTATCAGGTCTCGAAAGGATGTTGAGATTAGCTGACGTGATTAAAGATAGTGTTTATCATGACAAGGCAGCATGTAAAGTTTTTGTAGAAAGGCTCTTAAATATATATATATGGAGAGGTTACATTACACAAGTAAACATATGTCAATTTTATGGTTTTTGTGTTATAGGATAGCGGTTTTAATGCAAAAATCACTTGTAACTCTTGTGTTTGGCCGAAGTTTTGGTTTATAACTTATTATATGAATAGGCAGTAGGTGTTCATTATTCAAAAGCATTTTAGGAACCAAAGGAACAAGGGTTTATCGATTCATGAAGCAACTAAGTGAAAATCGGGATTTAATTATTCTGTTCTCAAATGCGGGGTGTACGTGGCATTTAATAGGGAAAAAGAAACAAAGTTTTATCTAATAATCAAGATATGAACTTTCTAGGAGTATATTATGAAAGACAATCATCATTTGAGGCAATTAATCAAGGTACAATCGAGGTAGCATCAAGGTTCGATCGGTTTTAGAGGAACCGAACATGCAACGATTTATATCTCGAAAAAACATTACCAAAATTCACACACAATACTTTGAAATTTACTACCTTCTTATTATCTACAAATCAGTAGGTTTTCATCACAAAAGATGCTCAAACATCCCACAATTTCCACAAAACGAATGATACACAAATAAACTAAGGAAATATGGTTTGAAGGGTGGTCCTTGTGTACCTTACTTTGGTGTTTAGGAATCCAATCTCCTTCAATAGCTTTTAGCTCTTCTCCATCAACTCCATAAGACCTTAAATAAAACATTCATAACTTAAAATTCAGCAATTAACCCAAAGTAATCAAGTTTCAATCTTACAACCCTCGTAAGTGTTGTAATTCAGCAACATCTCACCTTCCTTGACTTTCATTGATGATATTGATGTGAAACCTCAAAACTATTGATTGCCCAGTACGAAGAACAACTTGAGGAACCTAGAAAAGCACAGCAACAAACTCGCCAGAAATGGCGTGAGGAAGGAGGAGAGAATGTGATGTGTTTTTGCTATGTTTTTGTGAAATAAATCTTATGAAATGAAGTAATGGGATTGGTCACATATATAGAGAGAATGGATACTGGCAAGCTCGTGATTTTGGTTTAGTAATGAGGTTAAATCGTCTTTTCATAACTTAGGAGCATTCCGGAATTTTTTTTGGTTTTACTTAATCCTTAACCTTTTGTGATTAAGCTCTAATCCTTCAATATACTTGAACTAAATCCTCAAATTATTTCTTATAACTTAATAAAGATATTTTGGCTCATTTAGCCCTTAAGTCTCAAAATTTCAGAACAATGCTCAACTTTATTAACATAATTCGTTAATAACTTATCTTAAGTCATAATTTGCTTTCACAATCACATAATAACATATAATATTTAGATTCACAAACAAACTTCGCATAGGGACTATTAACATTTTCTTATTCCTTAAACACGCAATTGATTAAGTACTGATTAGTATGTTAACGTATCTTGTCTATCTTAATGATATTGTCTTAAAAAGTGAGGCTATTACACTTTACCTCCCTCAAAATAAGTTTCATCCCGAAACTTATATCATACCTTAGAATACCGAGGATTCTGATCTCGCGTATCTAATTTGTTCTCACATGTTGCTCTTCCTGTTCCACGGTTGGTTGTTAGTCCTTGGCTAAAGTAATGTTGAGCATGTAATATACACTTTTCTTTTTATCAAGAGTCTTAATATAACATTACTTAATTCTTTATTACACGGATCATATCTCCAAACCTCATATCACAAAATTTCAAAACTTTTATAACATATACCCAAATCTCTTAAGGTGACAATATCATACAACTTCTTTAAGTAATCCAGAGGTGAAAATGAGTTACAAATCCATTAACGTAACAAATTTGATTGGTTGTAACCATTTAGTGCAACAAACCGCGGAAGTTAAGTTTGTTTTCTTTAAGTCACTTAAAAGGGATCGATCCATATAGAACATATTTGAACTCATGTTGCTTTAAAATCACACTCATGCATAACTCTTATATCATGACAATTAACAACCAAATGTGATAATCATAATTATGACAAACACCTCTCAAAATATTTGTAAATTAACGATAATAGTTAAGAAACAAAGGATAAATACCTATAACCTGAACCATCTCTATTTTTTTTCCTTGAATTTATTACACTCACATTTTAGTCTCATGATCTTACGGGCCTTATGGGAATTCCAGACTCACGCCATCCAAAAAAATAAGTGTTCGACCTTTATTTCCACACAGAACTTTATACGAAGTTATACTCGATTGGTAGCTTTTGTTATAAAAGAATTTTGTCCATGCTAATTTACCTCTATGAACCCTTAAATTCCTATACATAAGCTTGCACCATATCTTTCAACATTTGATAAAACACCATATTTTCTCATGCCTCTTCTCCCCTTACACTTCCCTTCTTGGCAATTTAAGTATTATGCGACATATTGTGGCACATCTTGCTTCAACTCTCTTCATCAAGAATACCTCTTTATAACCTGAATCATCACTTCCCTTTAATGATGAACTGAGTACGCGCTGCTAAGTGCCTCCCTCAAAATCCTATTTATTTCCCAACTTTGAATTATCGGTACACCCACTTTCCTGTGTATATGTACGCTTCCACAATCATATACTCGAAAATCTGTTATCTCGTTTTTCTCTATCTTTGACCTTAGTTCCTTGATAAGCTTAATTTGAACTTACTTAGCTCAATTTTTCTCAAAAGGAATACTTTTATCACAAAACATTTAGTTCTCGTTATAGATCTCCTTCCTTACTTACATTCAACTTCAGTTGCATTATTCTTTGTATAACTCCTATGATATTGAATGATGACATCATTTACCTGCTGAGGTTTTCTTGTTCAAAGCATCTACTACCCCATCTGTCTTCCCTGACAGTACTAAAATGTCACATCATAATCCTTGGCTATTCTAGTTACCTTCACTATCTAACTTTAATCTCTTCCTAAATAAAAAAAATAACTTAAGTTTTTAATTAGTATACACCTTTCAAGTTATTTAATTTAATAAAACCTTTAAGGCAAATTCCTTAGCTTCCATTGCAGATAATGCTCAAAGTAATTTCCTTATGGATTTAACTACCGAAAAGCTCAAGTTGTCGTCCCTGATGCTACATTAATATACATGTGAAACTCACCAGAAATGGCGTAAGGAAGGAGGAGAGAATGTGATGTGTTTTTGTTGTGTTTTTGTGAAATAAATCTGATGAAATGAATTAGGGGACTTGGTCACATATATATAGTAATGGCAAGCTTGTGATTTTGGCTTAGTAATGAGGGTAAAATCGTCTTTTCACAGCTTAGGAGCATTCCGAAAATTTCTGGTTTGACTTAATCCTTAACCTTGTGTGATTAAGCTCTAATCCTTCATTATACTTAAACTAAATCCTCATATTATGTCTTATAACTTAGTAGAGATATTTTGGCTCATTTAGCCCTTAAATCATAATTACTGAGTATCTCAAACACAATACCAATAATAGCTCAGAGTCTCAAAATTTCAGAACAATGCTCAAGTTATTAACATAATTCGTTAGTAACTTATCTTAACTCATAATTTGCATTCATAATCACATAATAACATATAATATTTAGATTCACAAACAAACTTCACATAGAGACTATTCACAAATTTCTTATTCCTCAAAGACGCAATTGATTAAGTATTGATTAGTATGTTAACATATCTCATTTATCTTAATGATATCGTCTTAAAAAGTGAGACTATTACAACATGGCTTTAACTGTTCCTGAAAAGAAGGGTATATGGTTACATGGTTTGGTTAATAATTCGGGTCTATATCATGATTGTGCGATTGTGTATCGTGATAACTTGAGTGCTATTTGTATCGCCAAGGATCAGGTGCATCATGATAGAACTAAAGACATTGATGTGGGGTATCATTTTCTATGAAGTGAGAAGAGGATAGTGGTGAAGAAAGTTGGGACTGTTGATAACCCAGCTAATATGTTCACCAAGCCAGTTCTGGTTCGTAAGTTCAAATATTGCTTGGACTTATTGAAAGTTAATAGTCACATATAGCCCCTTTTGGGGATGTTGCCTCAGGATGGAGGCAATCCTGGCCCGAGAATAAATAAGCAAGACTCGACACCGAGTGAAAGCTGTAAGACTTGGGAGGGGTCAATATCCCATGTCTTTAATTTCAAGGTGAAGTACTTGTGGAAGATGCAAGTCAAGGTGAAGATTTGTGAGTTTGCGACTTGATCTTGAGCATCGGAGTTGAGGATTGTATAGCATTCATCAAGGAGATCGTCAGTTCCTGTGGGCCGTAGCAAAAAAGCCCTTGGGCGCGGCAAGATTAGATGTGACGAAGTTGCAGCTCGTCTAGAGTCGCTAGGTGCGGCACTAGCAAGTAGTGTGGCTGCGCGAGCCGCTGGGCGTGGGCTAATCAGTCGCGATCACTTTAGTGAGCATGCGTGAGCAGCGAGTTGCGGCAAATGTCGAGTGCTGCAACGCGGGGTTTATTAAATGCCCTAACTCATGCTTCTTTTGGCTTCCCTTGCACATGTATTATTAACCTAATTCTATATACTCTATGCATGGGTTGTTTAGTTGATCATCAAAAACACAAGAGAGAGAAAACTATACAGAATTTCATAAAGATAACTTTGAGAGATTCAAAGAGAGCATTCAAGTGAATTTTCTTGCCTATTGTATTCGTTGTTCCGCTTGAACTATAGTGAAATAATTTATCTCTACCTTGAGGACGTAGCTATCAAATTGATAGTGAACCTCGTTAAATCTTGCGTGTTCTTTATTCGCTTTTCTCAATTCATATTTTGTTTATTCACTTTAGTTGTAATAATTATGTTGTGAGATTAAAAAAAAAAAGAGCTAACAAGGATATGTTAAAGAATAATCTTGAAAATGGTAGCTAAATTTCATATATCTATCTACAGCACAAAACTACACAACTACATACCTGTGCATCTCCATATGCACTATCACAATCTGAAAAGTCAACTACATGTACAGGTGTGTTCATCTTCAACTCAGACAAATAAAGATTATCTCCGATCCAGGAGTGTTTTCAAGAACTTACTTTTACGAATTTCATAACTAGGTCCATAGAATTCAATGACCAATCAAGCATCATATTATTATAATCAGGCATATTGCACCATCCTGAGAACTTAAAAGAGCCTTTGAACCTCATTAACCATATTTTATTTTAGATATAGGTACAGTCAAATGTGAAAGTAACCTACAAGCAAATATCCCCACTAATTATGATTTATGTATATATTTTTGAGGCATATAACATACATGTCATTTACATTGAAACTTCATGATCAATTAGTTAGAACTTACCGAGTATGTTAGAATATTGTTAAGTATTGCATCTTCATTGTCCTCACCTAGAAAGTTATTAAACAAAGGTTAGAAAATCATAACATAAGAGGTTGAAGGTTTCACCCTCATTTGTAAACAAACAATCAAAACAATAGGAAGGACAAGAGCAAGAGCAAAAGGCAATGACTGCAAGAGGCAAAATAAATCACGCATTACCATTTTTCTTAATTGCTTGGACCATCATTTTTTGGCAAAACCCATTGAAACAAAATGGTCAATTTTGTTGGGGATGTAATTAAAAGAACTAGATGATGAGCCACCTTCTATGGCAAAAACAGGAGAATTCCTCATTTCAACCATGTCCTTATTGATTGGTCAATAAGAAATGCATTAGTTAGTCAGTAAGCATGTCAAAATAACAAAATTCACACTTGACTATATTGTAGATACAAATGAAATGTGAACCCAGTAACAATGAAGACATATGAAAGTTTGAATCAACAAATAACCATAAAAAAAGAAACAAATAAAACAACACATCAATTGAAGCCTAAAGTGCAACAAGTTACCAATAAAAGATCAAGAATGCTACTTACTTGATCATGAAGTGTAGCCTGCAAAAACTCCATTTCTAGCTCATCACGGTATCCCAATCATTATCATCGTCTTAAGATCCTGCCAAAAGAAAAAATTATATTGACAAAAAATCTAATGACTAGTTATGAAAATTTCATGTACGAGATCAAGTTCTTTACCACTTATTTTATTTCCTACTTATAACTTCATAGATTGAACTTGTTTATCATGAGTCACAATAATATACTACCTCTATTTTTTTTAGTTGCATCGATTAGACATTTTCTACTCACACTTTATGTAATCATTGCAACTAAAAAAACAAAGGTAGTAGATTTTAATTTACATAAATTTCTACCATATATATGCATTGATAGTTAGGCATACAAAAACATCAAGCATATAAATAGATTTGTTAGACAGAGACATAAAACAAAATTCATCTTAAATTGTAACACTTGCAATACATATCTTTTCGATGTATAAACGAAGTACTCATTTAATATGAATAGCAATTAACTAAAAGAAAACGAAATGCAAGTTACACAAAAATTGTTTATAAAACCAACCAAGCATACAAAAATAATGAGGGAAACATGCATTACAACAATTTCTTTCCCGTTAATTGAGCATTGATCTTGCGAGTTACTCTCGGGATATATATCAACAACTGTAAGCCAAAAATAGAAAATTTAGACATTTTTATAGAAATATACTAAAATGTAGCTTGCTCATGACATAAACAATTATAATTATACCAAAAGCAATAAAATTTATAAATACCTATCAGGGTACCTTTGCATACTATTAGCACCATTGATATTTATCTGATCATTGTTATCTGATCTAGATTTGCAAAGATAAAATTGTCAACCATACTCATTTGATAATAGCTCGTACATTAAACAAAATATATTGTATACTAGTCCTAGGTCCTTGAGTTATCAAATTGGATGGCTAAACTAGCAAACTATGCTCCCTTTTTTAATCTAGATGAACTCTAACGCCAAAGCAAAACAATATAAAAATCTTAAACAAATAACATTTTCATCAATATTTTAATGACACAAATTAGATGGTAGACACGGATCTACCATGAGAATGGTGTCACAATACAAAACGGTACCGTTTAATGAACATTTACAATTGTGGATTAAACATTTGCGGGATCCATCAATTTCTTTCGTCAACTTTTTCACTTCATGTGCGTTGCAAACCAATAAACATTCAGTTTATTCCAATGGACATTGTAGTACAATGAACATACATTATTGTTGATTGAATATTTGCAATTTTGGAATGAACATCTATGAAAAATTTAGTGTAATAAACACATTCTTTCTGTTGAATGAA
Source organism: Beta vulgaris subsp. vulgaris (assembly GCF_026745355.1). Taxonomy (NCBI): domain Eukaryota; kingdom Viridiplantae; phylum Streptophyta; class Magnoliopsida; order Caryophyllales; family Amaranthaceae; genus Beta; species Beta vulgaris. Next base: position 10,821,919 of record NC_079203.1, read on the forward strand.
AAATTGCGATTTTCGATTGAACATTTTCGACTTATTCCAAAAATTTAGTATGTTTACTAATTTTAAAAATTCAAAATTTGTCGTTGATTTTCAAAAATTCAAAATTGAAATTTCAAAATATGTTTCAATTTACTATTGTTCATTTCTGTGTTCATTCCCTACTGGTTGATTCAAATTATTAGTTTGTTCATATAAAATATTTTCAAAATGTTCTTTCAGATTACTTATACATTCATTGTGATGAATATTTATGTTATTATTATTATTCGCAAGATATAAATATGATTATGTAATGAACAGCATACTATCTATGATGAATAATCTAACTGAATAGTTATGTAATTATCAAAAAATAAGTAATTACAAAATATGGTAAAATAAAAATGTAGTATGTACCCATAGGTAGAAATATAACCAAAATAATATAGTATGTCAACATATGAACACCAGGGTCTTACAAAATAACATTTATTGATAACTACGAAACTATTGAGTTCATTAAGAAGATATTCTTGCTTCTGAGCTTTCTCCCATTTTTCGATTGATTTGATTTGTGAGATTTTGACACTGTAAGGTATGATTAATTCTCTGAACTAGTCGAATTAAACTGATACAAGAAAGAAAGGATCGGAGAAGTTAAAACAAAATTCTTCAAGTTTATAATACAATGAACATAATCTTTCAAACATACAATGAATACAATAGAATAATACGATGAACATGCTCTCAGACACACAATAAATATATGATCAAATATAACAAACATGTGACTAAAATGATTTTAATGAATACATGTTAGTAATACAATAAATAATGGCCTAAACATGTGCACATTATACTTGTAAATAGTACAATAAATATCATATAATCATGCAAAGAACATTTGAACAAATATATGTTAATTATCCATCATTAATTTATATCATTCTATGAATATATTACAAACACATAATGAACATATGACTGAAATGCAACGAATATGTGATCAACATGTGTTTCAGCGAACATATGCTAATAGGACAATGAACATATGGCATAATTCATGTTATTAATACAATCAATATGTGTCAAACACACAATGAACATATGAACAAATTAAATGTACCTAACATCTGAACAGATATAAAGCTAAATATAATAAACATATGACCAACACAAATTCAATGACTATATTATAATAATACAAGGAACATATATTTGTTGTCGAATGAACATTGCCTGGTTTTTGATGTCTTTTTTTTCTGATGTTGAACTCGTTCATCCCCTTTATTCACTAGGCTCTCTCGTTTGTTCATTGGAACATCAATTGTAAGGTTGTTCTCATATTTTCACAAACCAACATCAAGATCTTGACCAAAAAATAAGGGGGAAAAAATAAAAATAAAAAAAGGTGTAAAATGTTTAAAAAAACATTCTTTTTTCTTATCAAATGCATATACATAATACCTTATGTTGTCGATTTCACTTTGTAACTCGTTGTGTTCATATTCATGTACGAAAATTGTGCATGAAAATTTAAAAATTGGAAGAGTGTTGAGATTGTTTAGGGAGAAGTTAGAGATGGTGGAGGATTTGGGAAGAAAAGAGAGAAAGCCACTGAAAATTTTTTTGGGAAAATGAAAGTAATAGATTCAAAAAACAGTTTTATGTTTTTCAATATTCATTGGAGATTCAAAGATGTTCATTGGCTTTGCGGTTTATTTAATAAACGCACGTTTTATGTTATTTTGGGTTGCTTTTTGACCCGTGTCCACCATCTACCAACTGCTTGAAAGAAGGAAGGCATATTCCATAAGATTATAAAAAGTCTAAACAATGGCGTTAACATAACCCAACCCAACCCAACCATAAAAGCAAACTCTATTGTACTCTAAGATGACCAAAGAAAATAGCTTTGTAGTACATACACGATACACACAAGTGTATATATAATGATAATAAGGGTTTGTTCTTATTCCTCATTATCACCCTTTTCAAGTGAATTTTCTTGCCTATCGTAATAGTTGTTCCGCTTGAAGCATAGTGAAAGAATTTATCCCTGCCTTGATGATGTAGCTATCAAATTGATAGTGAACCTCGTTAAATCTTGCGTTCTCTTTATTCGCTTTTGTCATTTTATATTTTGTGTATTTGCTTCAGTTGTAACAATTATGTTGTGAGATACAGAAAGCACTAACAAGAATACTCTGAATAATAATTTGAAAATGGTAGTTAAATTTTATATATCAATTTACAACATAAAACTACACAACTGAATACCTGTGCATCTCCATATGCACTATCACAACCTGAAAAGTCACCTAAATAGTTCTCATCTACATGTATAGGTGTATTAATCTTCAACTCAGACAAATAAAGATTATCTCAAAGAGTATTTTCAAGAAATTACTTTTACAAATTTCATAACTAGGTCCATAAAATTCAATGACCAAGCATCATATTATTATTATCAGGTATATTACACCATCATGAGAACTTAAAAGAGCCTTTGAAACTCATTAACCATATTTTATTTTAGATATAGGTATGGTCAAATGTGAAAGTAACCTACAAGCAAATATCCTAACTTATTCTGGTTTATGTATAAGTTTTTGAGGCATATAACATACATGTCATTCACATTGAAACTTCATGATCAATTAATTAGTACTTATCGAGTATGTTAGCATATTATTAAGTATTGCATCTTCATTGTCCTCGCCAACAAAGTTATGAAACAAAGGTTAGCAGATTATGCCCTAAAAGGTTGAATGTTTCACCTTCATCCAGAAAGAAAAAATCAAAACAAAAGCAAGAGCAAAAGGCAACGATTGAAAGAAACAGAATAAATCATGCATCATCATTTTCGTTGATTGCTTGAACCACCATTTTTTTTGGAAAAAAACCCATTAAAACATCATGGTCAACTTTGTTGGGGACGTAATTAGAAGAACCAAATGATGAGCCAGCTTCTATGACATAAATTGGAGAATCACTTGTTTCAGCCATGTCCTTATTGATTGTGGGATAAGAAATGCATTAGTTAGTCACTAAGCATATCAAAAATAACAAAATTAGTTTACTACACCATAGTGTTTCTTACACTTAACTATATTGTAGATACAAGTGATTTACAAGTCCAATAAATTGTGAACTTAGTAACCATGAACACGTATCAAAGTCTGAAGCAACAAATAACTATATAAAAAAAAAAGAAACAACACATCAATTGAAGCCTAATATGCAACAAGTTACCAATAAAAGTTCAAGGATGCTACTTATTTGATCATGAAGTGTAGCTTGCAAAAACTCCATTTCTAGCTCATTATCGGTATCCCAATCATCATCATCATCTATTGGTTTATAAATCTTAGGATCCTGCCAAAAGAAAAAATCATATTGACAAAAAAAACTAATAATTATTATGAAATTTTTTGTACAAGTTCAAGTTCTTTACCACTTCTGCTATTTCCTACTTAACTTCATAGTATGAACTTTTTTATCATGAATCTCAATAATTTAGATTTTAATTGACATAAATTTCTACCATATATATGCATTAATAGTTAGACATACAAAAACATCAAGCATATAAATAGATCTATTAGACGAAGACAAGACATACCAACATAAACTATTCAACTTAAATTATAACACTTGCAATATATATCTTTTCAATGTATGAATGGCGTACTCATCTGATATGAATAGCAATTAAGTAAAAGAGAACGTAGTGCAAGTTCCACAAAAGATTATTTATACAACCAACCAAGCATACAAAAATAATGAGGGAAACACACCATTACAACGATTTCTTTCTCGTTAGCTGAGTATTGGTCTCGCGAGTTACTCTCGGAATACATATCAAATGTAAGCCCAAAAATTAGTAAATTTAGACTTTTTTATATAAAAATACTAAAATGTAGCTTGCTCATGACATAAACAATTTTGATTATACCAAAAGCAATAAAATATATAAAGATCTATCATAACACCTTTCCATATTATTAACACCATTGATCTCTATCTGATCATTGCTATCTGATCTTGATTTGCAAAGATAAAATTACCAACCATGCTTTTTTGATAATAGCTCCTGCTTTAAACAAAATACATTGTATACTAGTTCTAGGTCCATGTGCTATCATATTGAATGGTTAAAATAGCAAATTATTTTCCCATATTTGAATAGTAGAATAACTTTATGCACAACACCAAAGCAAAACAATATAAAAATTATAAACAAATAACATTTCCATCAATATTTTGAAGGACGCAAATTAGATGGTAGACATAAGTCTATCATGAGTAGGGGTGTTAACGAGCCGAACCGAGACCGAACATACCCAGGCTCGGCTCGGCTCGAGAATGAATGAGTTCGAGCTCGGCTCGGCTCGAAGCTCGTCGAACCTAAAAAAATTAGGCTCGGCTCGAGCTCGAAACGAACAAAACCAGGTTCGGCTCGGCTCGTAGCTTGGCTCGTGAAATTAAAATTTTAAAAATTGAAAGAAAATTTAGCTTAACATTATTCAAGACTTTAGATATAGCCCAATGTTTTGCCAAAACTTTTTATAAGTATGGATGTCAAGCTAATTTTCATTAAATAATGCAAGCCCAACAACCATACATTCTACAACTATCTATACCCCATATATAATACAAGAGGTCCCTTATTACTCTTGCTTTCTCCCCGATGTGGGATTTTAACTTAGGCTCTATAGTGAGCAGCGAGAAAAAGAAGAAATGGGTGCTTTAGATTTTTCTATCATGCGCCTTTTATAGTTGGAGATATGAAGTTTTGGTTTTGCCTCACCGATGTGGGACTATAAACCTTAGCTAAATAAGCTCAACATTATGTTTTGTCAAACTCTTTATAATTATGGATGTTAGGCTAATTTTCATTAAATATGACAAGCCCAACAACCATCCATTGTACTCCTATCTATGCATGCCCATATAATACAAAAGGTCCCTTGTTACTCCCCAATGTGGGACTTTCAAAATCCCAACAAAGGAACCCACTTAGGCTCTACAACGGGCACCAAGAAGAGATGGATGTAGTTGTTTTCCATATCATGCACATTTTATATTTGGAGATGTGAAATTTTGCTTTCGTCTCACCGATGTGGGACTTATAAATTTAACTAAATAATTCACAAACACTGTGCATTATTCCTCGTATTCCCAATATGGGTAGAAGAAAGGTGATAGAATTATATATAATAAAAGAAATAATTTTATGCTAATTCAAGTTTCTAGGCTTTGCATATTTAATGATTGTCCAACATTATAAAATAAGACAAATCAAACAAGAATTATAATGAACTTAAAGGGTAATAAGATTATATAGGGAAAGCAAAGTTGGTGTTTACTTTTTCTATCAATGTGGGACAATACTTTTTTACATAAACCTATCTTAAAACATTTTACGAACATGTTTGCGAACTTTCGAGCCGAACTCTACTAGGCTCAGGCTCGGCTCGCTAAGGTCACGAGCCGATCTCGAACTCGAGTCGAGCCCTCCCGAGCCGAGCTTTGACCGAGCCGAGCTCGAACAGTTTGCGAGCCACCCTGGCTCATTAACACCCCTAATCATGAGAATGGTGTCACAATACAAAACAGTATCGTCTTGATATTCCAATGAACATTTGCAATTGTGGATTGAACATTTGTTGGATGATCAATCTCTTTCGTCAACTTTTTCACTCCATGTGCGTTGCAACCAATAAACATCCAGTTTATTCCAATGAACATTGTAGTACAATAAACACACGCTATTGTTGATTGAACATTTGCAATTTTGGAATGAACATCTATGAAAAATTTAGTGTAATAAACACATTTTTTCTGTTGAACAAACAATTGTGATTTTGGATTGAACATTTTCGACTTATTCAGAAATTTATTATGTTTTCGAATTTTCAAAATTCAAAATTTGTCGCTGATTTTCAATTTCAAAATATGTGTCAAGTTACTATTGTTCATTTCTGAGTTCATTCAACCTACTATTCATTAAAATTGTTAGTTTGTTCATCCAAGATATTCAAAATGTTCTTTCACTTTACTTATATGTTCATTGTGATGAATATTTATGTTGCCATTATTATTCTTTGCGAAATACAAATATGATTCTGTAATGAAGAACATATTATCTATAATGAATAATCTAATTAAATAGTTATATAATTATCAAAAAACAAGTAATTACAAATATGGTAAAAATCCAAATGTAGTATGTAGCCAGATGTAGAAATACCAAAATAGTACAGTATGTCCCATATGATTGACCCATCATTAATTTATATCATTTTATTGAATATATTACAAACATATAATGAACATATGATTGAAATGCAACGAACATGTGACCAACATGTGTTTCAGCGAATATATGCTAATAAGACAATGAACATATGTCATAATTCATGTTATTAATGCAATCAATATGTGTCAAACACACAATGAACATATGAACAAATATATAATAAATATATGGCTAAATATAATAAATGTATGACCAACACAAATTCAATGAGTATATTATAATAATACAAATAACATATATTTGTTGTATAATGAACATTTCTTGGTTTTTGGTGCCTTTTTTTTCCTGATGTTAAACTCGTTCATCCGCTTTATTCACTGGGCTCCCTCCTTTGTTCATTGGGACATCAATTGCAGGGTTGTTTTCATTTTTTCACAAAACACCATCAAGATCTTCGCCAAAAAATGAGGGGAAAAAAATAAGAAACAAAGGTGCAAAATGTTAAAAAATATTCTTTTTTCTTATCAAATGTATATATTTAATACCTTATGTTGTCGATTTCACTTTGCAACTCATTGTGTTCATCTTTATGTACGAAAATTATGCAAGAAAATGAAAATTTTGAAGAGTTTTTTGAGATAGGTTAGAGAGAAGTAAGAGATGTTGGGGGATTTGGGAAGAAGAGAGAGAAAGTCATTGAAAATTTGTGTGGGAAAATGAAAGTAATAGATTCAAAAAAAAGGTTTTATATTTTTTGATTTTCATTGGAGATTCAAAGATGGTCATTGGATTCGCGGTTTATTTAATGAACGTATGTTTTATGTTATTCTATGTTGCATTTTGGCCCGTGTCTACCATTAGAATGTTATACACGTACGGGTCCACCATCTACCAATTGCTTGAAGGAAGGAAATCATATTGCATAAGATTATAAAAATCCTAAATAATGGCATTAACATAACCCAAACCAACCATATAAGCAACCTCTATTATACCCTAAAATGACCAAAGAAAATAGCTTTGCAAACGTACACGGTACACCCAAGTGTATAATAATAATAATAATAATAATAATAATAATAATAATAATAATAATAATAATAATAACAATGAGAGTTTGTTCTTTTCATCTTATTTTTGTTTATTTCTAGGAAAAATGAGAGAAGTTGAGAAATTTTCTTGGAGAAAATCAAAAGAGTTCAAAAAAATAAGAATAATTAGGAAAAAGAATAACAAAATTATCAGAAAGATATGTTCTAAAAAGTACAGAAAAAAGAAGAAAAATTCAGAAACATGAGGGGAAGAGAATAGGCCATGAATGATCTCAAATTCTCAACCATAGAAGGTACTCCAAGAGCTTAGATAGAGTGCTACTTGTTTTTTTAAGGGAAAAACAAACACAAGATTATAGGAGAAATAATTAAAAAGTTGGTTACACTTTTAAGGTAGCCACATGCCAACATTTCACATTTGTTTAGCAATGTATGACAAATCAATTGGATAAGAATCTTATCTTTTTTCTACTATCAGGAACAAAACCCACCCATAGAATTCTTGGAGAAATCCAGTTTTTATTATTACTGGAATTTCATCATCCTAATCAGTCATCACACAAAAAAATAATATCAAATATTGACATCATAATTTTGGTACTATAAATTGCCAACAAAAAAAATTACAATTTCCATTTTATTTTAGAACTCAGATGATCATACTTCCGTTTTTCTTCTTTAGTCTCTCATAAAGATATTTTAGTCACCCAAAAAATTTACAAGAGTTTTTATTTTAAAAAAAAGGAAGAAGATAAAAAAATTGAACACGGGAAAGAAAACATTGGAGTTTCTAGAGGTTGTGATTTTTAAGCAATATTTCAAAAACCAACCAAAAGAACAAAAAAAAGTTCATACAACCTTATGATTGTGGAGTTTTTACTTCCTCCGTAACAAAAAAGAATGCAACATTTTCCATTTCGGATCGTATCACAAAAAATGCAACATTTTAAAACTTACTAATTTTAATAAAAAAAAGTTCAACATATTTACAACAATGCCATTACTAAAAAATCCTAAATTATTATTACCACTCCTTAACCCACATTACATTACTAACCTAAATAAACCTACCTCTTAATGATTCCCACCAAAATTACACATCTAATTATCCCTCCCATCCCAATTCAGAAATCAAACCCAAAACCTTCAACTACCCACCCCATTCATGAACTGCAATAACTTCTCCCATTTATGAACTGCAATAACTTCCACCCCAACTTTCCAATCAGAACCCTAAATTCTTCCCTTTTTAAATTCAAACTGATTTTTCGAAAATGAAAAACCCTAGATCTACTTCCCTCTTCTCTTCTCCCTCAAACGACACATTCTCTCACCTCCTCTCCATCTCCTACTGTCCTTATTTCTCAATTTTCTTCCCTGAAAATGGTGAACCTTGAGCCCCTAAGAACAATCCTAGCAAAGGAAACAGATCCTGATAGGAAAATTCTCCTGAATCTGTGTGTTCAACTTTTTGAAGAATCCCATTTCGCGCACTTCACTCGCCTTTACGAAAGTGGTGAGGCTGCTCAGCGCTTAAGTCCCGAAGCGGTTGCGGCTTTAGGGGTTGCAATTGACAGCATCAAAGAGGCCAAGAAATTTGAATGGAGTGTGGTTTGTGGGTTGCCTGTGCTTGGTCAGTCGAAATTTGAGTTTATGGAGCGTAGATTTGTGGGAAAAGGCAAGAAATCAAAATTGGAGTCCCTAATTGTTCGTACTTGCGCAAAACAAGAGGGGTTGGGGTGAAAATTATTGAACCATCTTCACCGGCTAAGGAGAAGGAGAAGGTTAAAATGTTGGAATCAAGTGATGATTCCTCCATTCAATTTCTGGGATCTAATGGCTAACTCTGATTCTATAGGTTCTAATTCTTATGGTTATGGAGGTCATGAACCTGTTTTCATCCTTTCATTTAATGATGAGTCCCACGACAAATCAGATATCTGATTCACTTTGGCAGAGGAACCCATATAAGTTTAATGTTGATCTCTAACTATCAACCTATTTTTGTTGTTTTTATCTTTTTTTTTGCATTGTTTTTTGTGAAAATTGCATGTGGTTTTCATGTTTTGTGTTGTTGTGGGTGTGTATGATGGGTCGGATTAAGTTGGATATGCATGTGGGATTTTCATGTGGGAGTTGCATGTGGGAGTTGTATGTGGGAGTTGTATGTGGGATTATGTTGTTGTCACTATGCATTTTTTGGTATTGAAAACTTTTGTGTCTGTGGGATTATGTTGCTATCTAGGATTATCAATTTTATGATGTTGATGATGGACTTATTTTTGTTGGATTTAGAGTTGTGATGGTGATGGATTAATTTGTGTGTCTATTGGATTTTGAGTTCTGATGGTGATGGATTCATTTGTGTGGGTGTTGGATTTTTATTTGCGATTGTGATGGATTAATTTTTGTGGCTGATGGATTGGATTGGAGGATGGAATTTGTTGGATGTTGGATTAATTTGTGGTTGTTAATGTTGGATTAGAGGATGGAATTTGTTGGAGGTTTCATTTCTTGCTATTACTTTTGCATATGTCCATGTATGTGATGCTTATGTTGGTTTGAGTCTCTGCCTTTTGAGTTGAAGAAGCCATTTTTGGATGATGTGTGTATGTGCATGTAAGAATAGAACCTCAATTACCATAGGGAGAGGTTATGTACTTGAGTGTCCCTGTCCCTTTTGTTGGTTTGAGTCCTTTATGTGTTAATATCCAAGTGATAAATGGACTCAACACAATTAGTAATGATGTTTGATTTGCTCCATTTGCAACAATGGACATTTGTTGGTGCTTCACCATTGACATTAGTCCTTGTTGTGAACGTTGAGGTAACAAACATCATTATTTTTTTTGTGAAAATTCCTAAACCTGATGGACCTAAGGCTGTCAAATGATGAGACTTATGAAAACAGTAAGCATGCATTCAATAGGATAATAAGAACACATTATTTTCCAACCATTGAGTCCCAATAACAATTGTCAAACATACACATAACATACCTTCCATAAAAGTTCAATTTCTTGAATTATGATCAAAGTGAGTGTGAGTAGTGACTGTCATCACATAAATACAAAAGGACCTTCTAACCACTATAGTTAACCTAACAAAAAAAAAGTGTTTAACTTGAAGGCTTAAAGTCTAGGTAAGTGAACAAAAAAGGGCTTACAATTTAGCTTAACCTTCATCAAAAGTGGTTAAAAGGGGAAGTCATCTTCATGCTTCATTTAATTAGCATCAATTTCTATGTCTTTCTCTATTGCTTCCTCTAAAAAGTCAGTTGTCACTACATTAAGATATGCCACAACCTCATCAATAACTTCTTGTTCAACTTCAACATTCTCCTTCAGCAACCCCAACCTTTCCAACCTAGCCTTCCCCACATATGGATTATTGTAGTTGTTCCCTCCCTTGACCATGAGAGATGCTACCATTACATGTTGTAAATGAATCCATGTGTACCTAATGAGATTGGGATCAAAGTTTACATATGCTAGGTTGACTTGCTCAATTAACTCATCCAAATTTTTAGGAAATGATTGGTATTGCAAACTTTGAAAATCTCTAAAAAGAGCTAAATCTAGGATGTTAAAATCAGGAGACTGTGGTGGTTAGAAAATAAGGTGACTGTTAAACCCATTTTGGCTTGCTCCATTTCTAAATTCTGCATCATCATCACTTAGGTGTGGTGTTGCATTATCTTGTTGAATGAATATGTCCCTGCACATCCCTTCTGGAGATTTCCTCATGATGCTTCGTACAACATTTTTTAGCATCATATCTCTGATCACAGCCTTAGTAACATTTTGTATTGTCTTGGTATCAACTGTCCCAGCATCTCTGTTCTTGCTTCTCTTCTTTGCTCTTTGCGTGAACACAAAAGGAAAAATTCCAAATTTTCCATCATGTATCATTACACCATGTTCATTAAATAAGGGCCTTGATGTAACACCCATGAACATTGCCTTGATCTTGTACCTTTTTCACATGCATACTCGGTATGGATCAATTTCTGATGGTAGTAGATAAACCCTTCTCTTATCAGAATTTAAGTAAAACCATTTTTCATCAATACGAACAATATTGTTCATAGGGATGAAGCATGGTTTTCTACCCTCTGTAGCATAGTCCATGTGCTTGAGTACCCACTGCATTCTCTCTATCTTATGCTTGTCTGTCGCTACTGGGTGATTGTTGCTTGTGTGCACCCTCAGCTTTAATAACCTGCCTTCAGCAGCCTGAAAATCTTCATGTGTGAGCACTTTACGTAGCATGCGTATGCTTTGTAAGTACACCTTAGATGAAGGGGGGCTGATTGTAGTCATTCCTCATAAACTTCTTGTGCTTTCCTCCTTGATTTGCCCTTTTTTTTGGACCTGACATCAATCGCTTCTCCTCTTTCTCTCTGTTTTTCTACTTCTTTGAAAATTTTGGAAATCGTACTTTTATGCACCTCAATTTGATTAGCAACCCATGAAGTTTTCCCCCATGGTAGCTTCCCATTTTTCATCATACCAAGGAGCTGAAAACTTATGTAACCTCTTTAATTGTTTGTTAGATTCCCAAATTTTTTTCTCATAAATGCATTGACCCACATTTCTTCTTTTGTAGGAGTAGGTGCTCCTAACCCTTCTTCATCAGATAGTTGATCTATCCCAAAGAATGCATTTGCGTCATCTATTTCGGCAGGTTTTTGGTGCTAGGATAAGGATACTACTTTTGCTGCTATTTTTTTTTTTGGTTGCAAGAAGATGAAGAAGATGTACAGTGTGTGTAGTGACTAATTTCAGATTAAACTTAAACCATTGCGGGCAGATATTTTGTGTATTCAAACATTCATTTTCTTATGAGTTCCTCTCCTTATATAGAGGGAGGTGTAATTAAGGTTGAAACAATGTAATTTGGTGGGGAAACTTTGAATTTTAACTTAATGACTAAGGTTACAAATTTAGTTTCTTAAAATTGGTTCATTAAAAATCTCCAAAATGGCGCCTAACATAAATATGCCAAATATAAATAGCGCCTAAAAGTTTTGGTGCAAATAATTATACTGGTTATTATAATTGGGGGGGAAATAAAAAGGCATGTATGGGTCCTTTGTTTCTCTCTCTCCTAAAATGACAAAAAGGCAAAATTTTCCCCCAAAAATTGATCCTAAATGCCCCACATGGGCAACTAACCAAATGGTCCCCTCCTTTTTTCTCTCTCCTATTTTTCTCTAATTCACCCATCTAAATATAATACCAAATTTTTACTAGGAGTCAGTGTCCTTCCCAAATGTCGTAATCTTTTTGTTACAGAGGAAGTAATAAGAATACAAAAATAAAAATGTAAGTGTTTAGTATGAAAAGTTGGGTATTTGAATCAGTTGAATGTGTTTGGTATTATTATGGGGGTAAGATGAAATTTTAGGAGATAATAAAAAAGATGAAGATTATAAAAATGTATGTAATGCAACAAATTAAAGAAAAAAAAAATGCAGCGCAAGGTAGAGGAGAGAGAAAGAGTATGACAGTGGAAGATATGAGCATTGAGCACTAGAGAGCATATAAGAAGAATGTGAATAGCTTTGAATCCAAAGAGCTATGATAAACATCTAATTGAGAGATGTTTACAAACATCTAGCAGGAAATATAACACTCCTAATTATTTATTTTACACTTTTTTGACTTATATTCTACCTTTATCAATAAAAAGTTATTCAACTTTCTCTCATACAATAAAAAATACTACATTAATTCCTATCACATCTACTTTTTTAATGAAATAACATTTGATAACCAAAATACAACTTATCACCTTAAACTACGTGTCCCAACAAGTGTTCAAATCTTTTTGGGCGGATGGAGTATTTGATTATAAATGATTTGATTTTAAGTTATTAGATTATAAGTAATTTAGTTATAAGTTGATTCTAAGTCGTTTGATTATAAGTTATTAGATTATAAGTAATTTAGTTATAAGTTGATTCTAAGTCGTTTGATTATAAGTTACTTCTAAGTTATTTGATTATATTATAAGTTATTTGATCAAAATACTTCCTCCGTTCTTTTTCTATTCTAACAATTGATTTTTTATTCTATTCATTCGCCACACTTTCACTATAGATTGTGATTTCTACGCAAGGAAATATATTTCATGTATGATCTTGTTAGATTAATCTCAATATATCACATAGCACTCTTTCCATGATACTTCCATTCTTTTTAAAGAAGTGCAATAGTTTGACTTTTACGCTTGACAACACACAAATTTGACTATTAATATCTCTAATTATATATCAATAAATGTTAGAAAACTTGATATTATAAAAATATTCATTGAACCAAATCTAAGAACATTTTATACAATGACTTTTCTTTTTATATGTAAGAAAAAAAATATGGCCCAAAGTAAGGTATGTGAATAGTGAAAAGGTCAAAGCGTTGCACCTAAAAAGAGATGTAAGAAATATTAATTTTGGTTCGATTGTCATATTATTTATTGATACTTTCAATAATTTTATGTGCATTTTTTCTAGTAATTTTTTTCTGACAAGGAGATATACTTTCTTTGTTTTTTTTTTTTTTTTGATCCATATGAGCCATGAAGGCGGTACAAAGTACAAAGAAGGGAGGGGGGATTCGAACCTGTGACCTATCGTTCACAGCACCTCAATCTTAACCACTAGGCCAAGACATCCTTGGTTTACTTTCTGACAAGGAGATATACTTTCTTTGTTTTTTAATAGTGCAATGTTATGATTTTAACGCTTGCAAATATAACTTGGTCCATTAGTATCTGTAATTATCTAGTTGTAAAAATTATAAAAAGTTTAAATCTTGTAAATATATATTGAGATAAATTGAACAACATCCTACATGATAAAATTGTATTATATTATTCCAAAATGCCCTGTCAAAGTAAGTACATGAATATCAAAAAAGGCAAAATATTGTGACTATTAAGAAATGAAAGTAGTAATTATTTAACATATCTGAACCAGTGTATGACATAAGTTCCGAGTCTTGTCAAAACTAAAACATTGAATTAAAAGTTTTTAGGGCGATTTACAATCTTGCTATAATAACATTAAGTCATTCAGAAAAATAATAACAAAAGATATAGTAATAATTTTAAGAAACATATAATGACGAAAGTAAGAAATATCATTATTATCAATCATTATTATTATTTCATTTATTTTTTACAACTGCATGAACAAACAATATGTGAGTGAAATGGTTCGTTGTCCGATACTGACACTAGTGGAAAAATGAAGAAGGGCTGCGCTAAAAAAGGCATGTAGGGCTGCGCTTTTTGACAGCAGCCCTTTCAGTAGCAGCCCTTCACTTTTTAAGTAGGGCTGCGCTAGAAGAGCGCAGCCCTTAAGCTAGAAGGGCTGCGCTAGTTAGGAAAAAGCGCAGCCCTTCTAGCCCAGAAGGGCTGCGCTAGTTAGGAAAAAGCGCAGCCCTTCTGGGCTAGAAGGGCTGCGCTTTTTCCTAACTAGCGCAGCCCTTCCTACCATAAAAAAAATAAAAAAAAAAAAAATTTTTTGTCATTTTTTTACTCATAATCTCACATTTTCTGAAATTAAACAGAAGAGAAGAGAAACGAAACGAAAATACTAAATCCAAAACAATAAAAAGAATGAAACGAAAACGAAAAAAAGGAACAAAAACTAATATACAAAGAGAAGTATACAATAAGTATACAAGAAGTATACAAGAACATTAATCAAAATAAACAAAGAGAAGTATACAAGAATAAATTAATCAAAATAAACAAAGAGAAGTATACAAGAATAACATTCAAAACAAAGAGAAGTATACAAGAACATTAATCAAAACAAAGAGAAGTATACAAGCAAGAACATTAATCAAAACAAAGAGAAGTATACAAGCAAGAACATTAATCAAAACAAAGAGAAGTATACAAGCAAGAACATTAATCAAAATATATAAACAAAGAGAAGTATACAAGAACATTATAGATCTGAAAAAATACAAGAACTACAACCTAATAATGTTTAAATACATAAAACAAAACCCAAATACATAATTTAAAGGAAAAAAAATTTCGGAAAAACTTAAAATGGCTATTTGAAGGCTTAAACGAACTCGGATGGCTTAAAAAGCCTAAACATCACTGCAAAGCAGTGAGTTTGACTTGTTGGCTCGTTCCGCTTCCGAAAAGGTATCACAATAGGCAATCAGACTCCGTCGTCATGTTTAGTGCAAATCGAAAAAACTTAAAATGGGTTTTTGAGACAAATGTTTATGGGAGTTTTTGAGAGAGAAGAGAAGATGAGAGAGAAGAGAGGGTGAGAGATAAGGAGGAAAGGAATAATGAGGGACGTGAGAGAGGAGAGAGAATGAGGGATAATATTTGACGAATCCCCGCTCAATATTTCAAAGCGCGCGATTCCGAAATTTCAAAATTTTTCAGGAAGGGCTGCGCCTTTTTTGAAAAAGCGCAGCCCTACTAGTGAAGGGCTGCGCCTTTTTTAAAAAGCGCAGCCCTTCTTCTTAGTAGGGCTGCGCTTTTTTAAAAAAGCGCAGCCCTTCACTAGTAGGGCTGCGCTTTTACGAAAAGCGCAGCCCTTCCTGCGCAGCCCTTTATGTTTTTTCCCCTATGAATACGAGGAGGTAAATAGACAACTATACACGATTGAGGAGTTAAGGTGCATTCTCTTTGCCTATTATACTAAATTTATTAAAAGTAATGAAACAAGATTAGGCTTGATTTCACCTTCTATTCACACTTAATTAGATTTAAACAACCCTAATTAGTCTTATTCAGCCATAAAACTTATTTTTTTGAAGTGAAGAGAATGCGCCCTTACTCATCATTACCAATTAGTTTTATGATAAAACATCTAGTAGGTTCGTAAGTTGTCCAAACGCTTCTCCAACAACTAGCCCATTTAGAAATTGACGATCTCTATCATTATCACAAGGGAAAATTGACGGGAATAAGTCAAATTTGTAGTCATCTTTCCAAAATAAGTTATTCTTTTGATTATTTCAAAATAAGTCTAACTATGATACCCATCTATTTAAAACAAGTTATCACCAGTTATTACCTAATATTAACCCTAACAGGTTAAAGTAACACGGATCACTATTAAATCATTGGTTTTTTATTTTATTTAAAAACATCCCTTTTTTCCCTCCTCCTCTCTATAACTTACAATCGACATTACCAGAAGTCGTCTTTCGAGGGTGGTTGGGCGGGGGCAATGGTGAGGGTAGGGGGAGTGGGTTGGGTGGCAGGGATGGTGGATGTATGGAGGGATTTTGTGGGTATTCGAGTGGTTGGTCATTGGGGGTTTTGGGTGGGATTGGCTGGGAAAGGGTGGGATTAGTGGTTTTCATAAATATGTAACGCCCGCCTCAAAACATCATTATTGAGTTAACTAAAGAGTTATTAGCAGTGGAACCTAGACGGTCTACTGTCGTACTTTCCAATTGGAAAGCACACGGCAAACATAAGTTTATAAACTTAACACATATTATAACTTGAAACATCATAATCATGCATTACTGAACTTAAGATGAAACTTAGCAACTAATAATATAGTGCGACATAAACTTAAACTATGAACATTAGTGTTGTTAGGTCAAGAAAGCTTAAATCTAAACAACTCCTCACATATAAACATCCCATTATCATCATGAGTACCTAAAACAGACAACAAAACGTCATGAGGTAAGGCTCAGTAACATAGTACTCTAATATCGCAAAAACATTTCAATTCATTTTGTCAGCAATCAGGGAGGAGAGAAATAGTAAAATAATTTCATAAACATAGCAGATCATTTCATATCATATATCATAGTTTCATCATTATCTAACCATTTTACTTAATAAATATTATTGGTTACTTGGCGAGTACGGCAGAAGGTAAGCCACGGAGAACCTTAGTTTGCCAACAGAAGAGGCATAACTGATTGCGGGTACCACAAGAGATTACTATCCCCTAACATAAGATAATAATCATAAACCGAATACGGGTGCCAACGGAGATTATAATCCCCCAACATAAGGTACCATGTTGACCCTTGAGTTTTGAAGATGACCTAACCACAAAAGACATAGTATATTTTATTTATGTTGTTGCAAGGTAATTCATGCTCGAGCTAAGAGAATACTTGATTGAAGATTAAAGCGGAGAATTAATCAAGATCGAAGTAAAGATGTTCGAGAGATGAAGAATCAAGCATGGAATGAAGATTAGAATACATTAGGGTATTTATTAATCTTCTTGTTAAGGTTGAGTAAAAGCTTTATTAATTAAGTTCGTGGTGAATTCTCAAAGGAACTTGGTTCTGTTCCCATGAAAGGAACAGACCTGGCACTATAGGAACAAGGCTAAGGAACAAGACTTAAAATTAGGGAACAAGACTTATAAAACTAATTTAGGAACTCTAAGTGACTAATATTGTGCGCTACAAGTGAATATGTGCCCAATATAGTTGTTAGAGTTTTTAGGGATATTTTGACTAAGATCCATATTTTAGGAGTTAGTTTAAGTTTGTTAGGAAAAGATTTTGAAAAGATTTTCTGATTTTAAATTAACTGATTTTCAAATATTATCTTTTTAAATATATATTTCATCTTCTATATTTTATTTAAAAGATTTAGTTTTCGAAAATTTATATTTCCGGTTTTTAAATGTTTCGGATTTTTAAATTAGAAAAAACTGTTTTTCCGGTTTTATAAAAGATTTTGAAAAAGATATTTTTCCTAAAAACTAGCTAAAGTATTTTATTTATTTATTTCCTAAAACTAGATTCACGCCTAAAGTTACTGCTAACAGTTTATGTAGTTAGTGGATTTAGTGGCTTAAGTTAATTATCCTCCAAGTATTTTATTAAATTAAATAAGTTTAATTATCTCCAAGTTTGCAAAAACCACGTAATGTGTTACTGCTTCTATGAAGTGAAGTAGTGGATTAGTGGATGACTTACATGACATGGAATAATTAATTTAATTTAATTAATTAATTAAACATCATGGAGAACATGTGATAATGGTCTAATTAGTGGAGAACATGTCTTGTCTTAATGTCTATAAATAGGCGCCTAATTCATTTGAGCAAAATGTGTCTGACTTAGTTAATTTGTCTTAAGTTATCTAAAGTGTCAGTGCCTTTTCCTTAAGAGAATTCATACTTACATTAATCGAGTTTATTACTCTTCCATTATTTTATAAAGTGTATTTTTGAGAAAAAGGGTTTGAGTGAACTCTTGTAAGTGTGAGAAAGCTTTGAGTGAAGCAAGAGAAGAGAAAGAGAAGAGAAAGAGAAAGAGAACTTCGAGTGAAGTTTGAGAGAAAACGTTAATTGTTGGGAAATGTCGTTGGGAACTTGAGTTGAGTGACTTAAGTTGAGAATCGAGAGAAAAGTAATAGGTTGTAATCAGAGTTGTTTTGGCCTATTATAGTGGAAAGTTGTTTAAAATCCCTTGTGGTCGAGGTTGTTTCTTCCTACTAGGCCTAGGAAGTTTTTCCTCGTAAAATCTCTCGTGTTCCCATTGTTTGTTCCCAAGTTTACTTTTAATTCCGCAAAAAGTATAGCTTATTCTCTCACTATAATTCACCCCCCCCCCTCTTATAGTGCTTATATTATACAACATACCGTAACGTCTGCGGGTGTCACGAGAGACTATGTCCCCCAATAGAAGGTGACAAGAACCGTCGGGATGGAACGTGCATGACCAACAGAGCAGAATACTATCAAGAACCGTCTTTTTCTTTTATTTATCATGTTTCATGAATTTTAAGTAACTTTCGGAATTGATAACAGCGTCATAGCATAACGTTATCATAGTTCTTTCAATTAGAGAGAAATACTTTTCATACCATCATAATTCCATAAAACATTTCATAATAAACATTTCATATCCCGCAATCCATGATAAACATCAACATAATTCATAGCATAAAACATATTCATATAGCGAATGTGGGTGTTAGTAGTAAACGTTACCTGATATCATAGTCAAGTTTCTTGATAGCCGGGAGGCTTGAAATATTCCTTTCTTTAATCTAATCATTAAATAATAAAAATATATTACTAATTGATTAGATTTAGGCTTTTCTTAAATATTCTTTCATTAGGTCGTTATAGTACTTATGTTGTTACTAATAAAGTTTTCTTAATTAAACAAGTTATACTTAGGCGTAAATAATTGTAGTCTTAATTTAATAATTCATATTATTATTCTTAACATCTCTTAAGCATAAAAGATAGATTGAGGTGATAATAATAAATAAATAATCTTTTTTTATAATTCATGTTTAATGATTTGTAACTGTGACCTTCATAATCTAATTATTTCATTTCCTTACAGCTACATATTATTTAGTGAACATATTATAACATGACTCGCGTTATAACAACATTACTATTCCGACTTTAATATGTTTTGTAAACTTAGGCTGATGATGGAAGTTCATCAAACTAAGGTTATGTTCAGTTCACCTTATTTTTGCTTATTTCAAATCTAATCAGATCAGATTAGAAAAAATAAGTTCAGATCAGATCAGTTCAGATCATGCTTATATTTAAAAATCATTATATCTTTCATTACATATTAGTAAAAATTATAATAATTGAATATTAATAAAGTACTCATTGAGATGAACCAAACAAGACCCCACATGACTATATTTTTTCTTATATATTGAGAAAAATCTAAAAGATAAGATCTTGTAATCAGAAAAAATAAGTTCAGATCAGATCAAATAAGTTCAGATCAGAAAATTTCAGGTGAACTAAACATAGCCTAATATTTTAAGTACCAATATCAAAATCGACATGGTTACTATCTAATTATTCAAAACATAATTACTAATATAGTTATCAATGAGATTATGAACTAAATACGAAGTCACTTTTACCAACTAAGGTGTGCTTAATATTCATTAACAAAATGGATTTACTAGTATTAGCTCATTATAATATACTTGGTTTAATCTTTGACATAATATTTGCCCAACCAGTTAAAGGTATAAATTAAACTAAATGTTCTAACTCAAAACCTGCAAATCAGCAGTCTACTTAAAGCCAATTAAATTGAAGCGAAACAATTAAGCTAGGTGATTTAACTAGATTAATCAGTTTCTAGGCCCAACATTTTTAAATAGCAATTTAAAACTTATTAGTAACTAGATTAGTTTAGTTTTTTCACATACTTAGCCGAACTCAATTTTAATACTCGTTTGGTATACATGTGAATTTGATTCATGTAGCAAGTTTCATTTCGTAGGAAATTACTTCTCTTATGTAATTCCTAAGAAATGGCCTAAATTTGTTTGGTTGACATCAAGTAATTTGCAATTTCCATGAATTCTGATTGACCAAGGGGGGTGGGTAATTAAATTCCCACATTTTGTGGGAATTTCAATTTCCCAAGGAATTTCTATTGCACCCATTTTCTCAACATCATGTCAACCAAAAAACTTCTCAAATGAGAAAATAATGGGAATTTTCATTACATACATAAATTCCTGACAATCAAACGAGCACTTAATTAACAAACTAGCTATAACTAGCTCTTAAAGAAATTCTTCCTTAGGCCCAGCATCTATACAAATATATTAAAAGGCGTGCGAAAGAAAGTTTATGTGCCACATGGCACTCTCCTCCAATTTCTAATGCAAACGCTTTATGTTCATGTGTACTCACTTAAAAAAAAATGTAAGTGCAAGGTATCGAACACGTGACCTTTGAAATGAAAAGTAAGAGCTTAACCATCAATACACTATAACTTTGTTGTTCAATGTTTCAAATAAAATATGATAAAGTCTTGTAATAATTGTAAATAACTAAAAACTTAACAAGTATATACTCCATCCGTTTTTTATTGTCACATTGTTGTATGCACAATAATTTATGCAATGTCACTTTCAAACTTTTTGGAGTATACTGTTTGATCCATTTAATGTGAAATAATGAAAAAAAAGTAGAAAGGTAGTATTTTTGGGTGGAAAAAGAGAAGAACAAATATAAAAGTATTACTTTATGGTGGGCCAAGTACCCCAAATAAAAAATATATAGCAATTAAAAAGAAACAATTATTTAAGGAAAATGTAGCAATTAAAAAAAAACAGAGCGAGTACATCTTTAACACTCTTATTACGTAACTTACAAGAGAATATTGATGTCATTTTCTCTTTCCACAATCACTTTTTAGGTATTGCTTTCAAACTCAAAACTTTCAAATATTTTTTACTTATCACGCATGATGTGAATTTTTCAATTTATTCTTAATGAACAAAAAATACGAAAAGTAGCAAAATAAATTATGAAATAAAAAAAAAATCACAACATATTTATTTATTGTAACTAACCCGGGGCATCGCCCGGGCAAAAAAACTAGTTAACAACTAATAAAGGTATAATTTGGGCTTGAATTTTAAAAGAGCATGGAAGAAACGCTGCAGAGGAGGAAGAGCTCGGCGAGCGACGGGTATCCAGCAAACTGGTCGGCTAGTGTGTGGCGTGGTCCCGGCGACACTACGGCAGCAGATGTGTGGTGCGAGCGAGGGAACCAGCATCGAGCAGGGGCAGGGACGAACAGAGGAGAGCGAAGCTATAACACCCCCAAATTTCTCTCTTTTGAAAAATACATTTAATATAACACGTGAAAAACTTGAGAGTATTACCGTCACATGACAACGTTAAAGGCTTTAATATTAACTACTAACAAAACTTTAACTAATGCAACGGAATAATTGAACTAACTTCTCTTTATTGAAATAACTTTATTGTGCAACTATATAACAATGAAAATAAAGAAAATAAAATAGCAACTCCTTGACTAATTATGATTCCTCACTAGCTACCCCACATGAAGTATGCATCATATCAACCTATCAATTTTGCTCGCCAAAATAGGGTCGTCACAGGGACAAAGCCATAAACAAAACAAATAGAAGTGTGTCATTAAAAATCTGAGTACATGTACGTATATGCGGAATATTGAACACTTTATTTGATTAAATATTTGAATACTTAATTTCGAAGAACCTTTTTTGGATACTTGATAATACTTGTACAATATAAAATATACAACCTTGATAAAAATCTTTTTCTTGCCTAGGTACCTTTCCTAAAGCACACCCCCAAGTTTAGTATTTCTTATTGAGTCTATGACGAGGGATTACTACCTTGTCCCCACGACTTATACAAAAAGTACATGGGTAAATAATATTAATATAATGGCTACCGTTCTTGCTAATATATAACAAGTTGTTGCCTGGGTAAATAATATTAATAACTACCGTTCGTTCTTGCTAATAAGTAACAAGCCATTGTCTCTTTATATTGCGATCATAAAAGATCATATATCTAATAAAAATCCTTCTGAAATAATCCTCCCTTACAAAAAACACTACTACTTATAAATTTAGTCATATAAAGACATAAATAAAATAACTTGCTTAAGAGGTAACTTCTGGAAAAAAAAAATCAAAACCACTCCTTTTTAAATATTTAAACATGAATCTAAAGATCAAACTCCTTCTAAAATATTTGAATATAAATTCAAAGATCAAACTTTATAATTATATTAAACGAAAGACGTGATTCAAAGATCGTAAATAAAATTTGTAAACATCGAAACATGTTCATATAGAACATATGCAATTCATAATAAAACTCATAAAAACATGTATTTCAATCCAAGATATTTTCCTAAAAACATGATACTACGCTTGCAAAAACAATTATTAAAGATCTACACATACATGCACCTTGAAAATTAATAACTCCTAAGGGAGAAGAGAAAGGTTAGGCTAAAAAAGAGAGAGTTGAAACTTGAGAAAAGAGATTTATTTCTCAAATTTGGTGTGAAGAATATAATGGGTGGAAACCCCTATTTATACTAGTTGGATAGGTAGAATCGAAATAGGACTAGTAAACTAAAAGATTCAATTTCTTTTCTCTGATTTCTTTAAAACATTTTTTTCATCTTTTCTTTTATAAACCTTTTTTCATATTGTTAAATAAATTTTTAACCTTTTTTAATTACTTAATTAATTAAGCTTATAATTTTGAGATATTAAAAAATATCTAATCAGTGATCAGGTCGACCCGATCCGATTTTTGTTTTCGGATCGACTACGCATCTGAACATGGAAATATTTTCGGATATCCGATCCAAAATATCTGTTTAATTTTCAAGGCTGGATATCCAGAAATTCGATGATTCAAAACTTATTTTATGAACTTTTCCTTTTAAAGATTCAATTTTTTTAGTTTCCAATCCGAAATTTTTCAGGCCGGATTTGGATCGCGTTTTTCCCGATCCAAAAATTTCAGATATCCGAAATGAACACCCCTAGTGGGGATGGGTGGGCGAGGGTCGGGTTGGGAATGGTTTACGGTGATGGGGAAGGGAATGGGAGAGAGTGGTTTACGAGGTTGGAGGAGGGGGAGGTGGTTTTTGGTGAGGGGGATAGAGGAGAGCACATGGTTTTCGGAATTAGGAGAGGGGAGGGAGTGGCTTATGGTGGATGGGTTGGAAGAGGGAGAAAATGTTTGGTGGCGGTTATATAATGGTTTTGGTGGTCCGGTAGTGCTAGGGATAAAAGGGGAAAAGGTAAACTAAAAAGAAATTGAAAAAATACCAAAAAAAGGTACAAGAACTCTTCTTAGAAAAATACAGAGTGAGTGATAGCTTAGTGGTTGAAGCTTGTCTCCGAATTCTAAGAGCATGACCACTCATGATCTAAAAAATATGTTATTGCTCTCTCTCATCAACATTCCCTCTCATCTTACAAAAGTTGATCATGCCTCACAGCCCATGTTGACAATGCATCCCACTCATGAGTAGAAAAAACATAATCATCCTAAAATAAAAACTCAAGTATATAAAATTTAAAGGAAATATAAATAATTTTAAAAGTGTGTTTAAATATATCAAAATGGATATCTAATTATAGATCTCAACATGTTATGACCATTAAAAATTTGTTTTAGACTTTGTAGTTTTTAAGATATTTCAATTACAAATTTTAAATTGTAATTGTGCACGTTGGCCCTATCTCGTGACTTGCTCCATGACTTGGATCATGTGATGATTTGCAATTTGTCATGAAATTAAGTGGCAAGGCCATGTATTTTTAGATCACCCATCATGATATGTTTTCATGATCCAAAAAACAATAAGTGACAATGCTCTAAGAGGTCTTGAGATCAAGGTCAGGCTTAATCCTTCACAATCCATGAGTAATGAATCCTGTAGCTGAATCCACATTCAGCAATTTAATGTAGCATTATTGCAGTGTATAATCCCCCTTCAGAAAAGTAGAGATAATAACAATTGCAGAGTTTAGGATTTAGCCATAAAAATTTGAAATACGCTAGATTGTGCATGGAGTAAAACACACTTAAGAAACTAAAAAATACATTATAATCTCAAAACAAGTGACAATCCCCATAGATTGTGAATAAAAACCCCAGTTGTAGTACATATACAACTAAACACATACATATTAATAATTTTCTTCACAGCATATACAAAACTATTATTGCAGCTTTTACAGACTAAGCAATGTAACAATCTTTTGCCAACTTTTCATGTCTCATGTATTAAATTTATTTCTAGATGCATAAGGTAATTGCCTAAAAAACTAGAAGTTATTTCACTCATGAATAAAATTACACTCAACTAGTAATTACAAGTTGCAAGACAGCATTATCTTAGTTAAAGCATACTAGTCATGTATGCAATCTGCTCTACACCGATGATAATACCCAAATGCAGCAATCAGATCTTGAACATACGTGGTCTAATGACAAACAATCAGATGATACAGCTCGGAGAAACGAAGGAGTTTGGTTCATCTGCCAAAAAACAGTGACACGATCACAAAGAGGGAAAAGAGGTGCAGATTGCCAAAGAAAGGACAAGATATAATAGAAATATACTATAAGTTGATCATTTTAGAAGAGATCCTTTATCTTACTATGTACCTTCTGTACCACTAGATCTTGCTTGGTTAAATCACATTTTTAATGAGTTTCAGTTAACTTGCAATAGTGAAGATTGGCTTAATGTGGCAAAAAGTAAAAGAGGTGTAATATACGACGAGATTCAATTGGACAAAGGATCTGGATTCTGATTGTAGTCTTACCGAAGACAAAACACATCTGAAGCATCTGAAACTCCATCAAAGTATTCATTAATAAGCCTCTCTATGTTATCAGCAGGTGAAGGAGCCCTTAACCGTTGGTTGTCTTCTTTCACGTCAGCCAATTCCTTTCTAAGATTTGCTATTTCTTCCTCCAACTTCGGTATCAAAGAGAGCCGAGTAAGCTGTCTTTTCAACGCACTGATTTCTCTCCTTAATTCAACCACGCCATCTGATTTTAATTTCTTATTATCATAGACACGTTCTCCCTACATAGTGCATAGATAAGAGTTGTACATTAATAAAGTTGACAGCTTAAGATCACAGAAGGCAAAATTGTTATATCAAAAGTACAAGTTTGTTAATTATTGGAGGAACAATTTTATAGAAACCAAAGTTTCAAGATGACTAATTAGATCATCAGTATCAGTAAATAAAGTTGAATCTGATCACCTCAACACGGTGAGAAGTCTCTGCATTTTGATCCTCGTGCAAACTGGATGATGAGGAACATTCTGTATAATCTTCAGTTATCACTGATGCGTCCGCTGATTGTCTAGAATTCTCTGGAACATCAGCTTGCTGATCATGCTTGCCTCTTCCCACACCTCCCTCTGGTTCCTCATCCAATACGACATTCTGGCTAAAATGCTGCTCCGAAGATGACAAAAGGATCACAATTCACAATTAAGCCCAGAAATAGAGGATATAATTAGAACTTCAATATCATTACTGTATTTTCTTAATTTTTCTCATAATAGCAAAGTTACTCATTAACAAAGTTTTTTTTTTCCTTGAGAAACATTTTTTTTGCATGCCAATCAAGTTCTTCTTTGAGTTGAAGGCTAGACACTGTATGTCTGACCTTAGACGGGACCTTCGCTGTCATGGATGTTGTGGTGGCTGTTCCAGTTGATTTAATATCTTCTAGCTCGGCCTTTTCCACCACTAGCTCTCTGACGATATCAATATCTATGTCAGTATCTGATGGTTGTAGCTTCCATGTTACCTGAAGGTACAAGGTTAAATCCATCGCACCATCAATGATAAAACACGGAAATTTTTTGTGTTGTTTGATACTTTAATGTTCTCATAATATCAGTTCAAGGAAGATAAAATTTTGTTCATAGTAATTAAATTATTAAAATAGCGTGGGAATACAGCAGATATAACATGGCTCACCTGATTCTCTTCAAGCTCGTTAAACTTAGCAGTGAACCAATGCCTTGGGATGTTGCACCTGCTACTTTCCCAACGGCAAGCTCGAGGGAAATCCAAGGAGGAGCTAAGAAGATTTGGACGCCCAATGTCTATGTGCTCATAGGACCATATCTGCTTCGACCAGAAATTTTTAAGATCAATGAAAATCATTTGACCAGAATGTTTATGTTATAGATATGTGGAACAAAATTGCAACTCAACTACTTATGGTCAAGTCCAGTGATTCATAGGAGATATTGTAGCCTTACTGGTCAGAACTTATGAACTATGTGCTCAAGTTCACTTACTACATATGCTGTATGGCATTACAGCTAGTGCAGTTATAATAAACATCAATACAAAGCATCAAAAACTATGGCAATGATAAGAACTTACTTGGAGAAGAATAAGGCAACCTTCCATGCTTTTTGTTTGTTCCTCTTTCCGTCTAGATAACCAATTGAAGAGGTCATCAACTACAGCCGTTCCCCAAGAAAACTCAGACACTCCATCAAGATCTTTTAGAAGGGAAACATAGCGCGAGTCTATCTTTCCATTTGAACCAGGGAAAAGAATCGTCCCAAAGATAAAAAGCAAGAAAGTCCTTACAAAATCTTCATTACACTGATCACCTAAGGACTGCAATCTTCGCTCAATTGCAGACATGCTGATCTTTCTGTTACTGTAAGTAGCACCATACTCCTCTTCCAATACGGATAAAGGATCTTCATCAGTGAAGCATATAGGGTTACCTGTAGCACGCAACCCTAAGATCAGGGCAGCATCAATAGCTGTGATTGTAAGCTCCCTGTCATGAAGAAGAAATGCCCTTTTGTCACAGTCCCAACGTTCCATCCACTCAACTAATAGATTCTTTCGGAGAGTGTGGTGATGAACATGGAGCAAGTTCCCAAACCCAACTCTTTCTATAGCAGTTCTTTGTTCATGGGTGAGTTCTTCCACTTTCTTAACAAAAGAGGACATGGAAAACTTGGTTGTAAAATTGCCAACCTGCCAAAATATGGAAAAAAGGGTTTCACGTGGTTAAATAACACAAAAATATACCCATCAATTCTTCATGCAAGTTCTCTCAGTTTTAGAACATTTTACCTTGATTCTTCCTAACAAAAGAAGCATAATCAAATTTACTATTGAACACACAGCCAATTAGCTATAGACTCAAATTAGCTTAACCAGCCTCCTAGGAATTTTTACTTATTAAAACCGTTCTAAATTATTCGGACTTATTAGACCCAAAAAAAATTTTTTTAAGGTGAACAGAACACGTCCTTAGAAGGTTTACGGACCATGAAATTCAACAAAGAAAAAATTGAATTGCAAGCTTTGCAATTACCCACAAAAGAAAAAAGACAATGGAAAAGATGTTCCTCAATTTATTTGCTTTTACATTCTTCCTTTCCTCCCCAACCAACTTGGGAGGCGTTTGTTATGATTAATGGAAACGGAATAGAAAGGATTTGAATAAGGAGGGATAATACAAATAATAATTATTACCTTTAATAGTTGTTTGGTATCCTAGTAAAATGAAAATAATTAAGATATTTATGATTGAGAAAGAAGACGTGATTTATTTCCACTGATTTGATAAGAGTAACAAATGAGGCTAAACCTTTCCCTTCTATAATTAGCTTCCCTATCAGTTTCAACAATTTCATTAAAAAAAACACAAAAGGTCTTTATTATAAAGCCAAATCTTTAGGAGTTTGGTGTACACTTCAAGTATCTTACGTATCCTTTTTTTTTTCAATGTTTTAAAATTTAATGTTTACAACACAACTTAACTTAAGTATCCTTTATTTGTGAGTTAAGCATAAAGTTGAGCCCCAAATTTTGGTATTTTTCACCAATTAGGGACTCAAGTTTTTTTTTTCACCAATTGGGTACTGAGACCAATTTGGATAGTAATTATAATTTAATCCCTTTGGTTTAATTCCCTCACTAGACCCCAAATCATAAATTTCTCTCTTATACCAAATTAAGCCACAAACCACCACCACCCCCTCATCCAACTAGCAGTCAACCACCACCACCACCCTATTGTCCGCCACCACAACCAACACCACTGCCCTATTGTCCGCCACCACAACCACAACCGGCGAGCAATCTTGGCCGCCCCTATCCGACCGGCGTCCCTCCACGTGCAACCACCCTCATCCTCACCCACCTACCCACACTCATGCTCGCTCACCCTCGCCTGAGATCTCGCTGGACCTCCAGTCTCAGTCACCACCACACGCCCTTCAACAACCTCACACCACAACAACAGAAAACGAACAACCTCATCAACAATGGTGGTGGTTGTTGTTCGAAATTCTCTCTCACCACCTTCCTCTTTCGTTTGGGTTGCTCATTGGTTTGGGTTGAGTGCTGCGGATTTGGTTGTGTTAGAGGTGGACCGTTGGTGGATTGGTGGGTTGTGTCGGGGGTTGGATTTGATGTTGGATTGCGGGGTTGTGCTCGGGTTTAGGTTGGGTTTTGGGGTGATTAACGATGGTGGTGTTAGGTTTGCTGGAGTGGTGAGTGAGGTGGAGCTTGGTGTGTTGAGGTGGAGCGGTGGGCGGTGGTTGTAGCTAGGTGTCTGCTGGTGGTTGTTTGTGGCAGAGGTGTTGTGTGGGTGAGTGTTGTGTTTGTGGGGAAGAGAGAGAAAGGGGTGAGGGGAGGACTAGAGAAGAGAGTTGATTGGGGTGGTTAAGGTTTAATTGTGGTGAAAATCAATCAAAGTACCCAATTGGTGAAAAAAAAAACTTAAGTCCCCAATGGGTGAAAAATACTAAAACTTGGGGCTCAACTTTATGCTTAACTCCTTTATTTGTTCTTCAATGTTTTAAAATTTATATTTACAACACAATTTAAAGTACGCCATCAAAAAGAGAACAACAACCACCTAAATTACTTTTTGAAGGAAAAGACATACTTTTCAAAATTTTAACAGGACCAACAGAACAACATATTCAATAACAACAATTTTCTCATTCTCACATCACAATTTTTCATAAACTGCTATATTTGAGGCTTTGAGCAAATTAATCCCCGGAAAAGGTACAAATCACATTCTGAATTACGCTAAAATTAACAGAACTTAAACCGCAAAAATAAAAAATGAGGCATTAAAAAGAGAATTTGTTTACCACATTTCGTGTTTCTTCGAATTGAGGAAGAATAGAAGAAGATCTTCTAGTAGTCATAGTGTTAACAGAGTTGGAGTTGAAGTCGAGAGAGTTGTGGATGGATACCGCCATTGTAGACCTTCTGGTGCTCCTTCTCATGTTGAATTTTTGCAAAAGAGGAGAGAGAAAGTTTAGTGATTGAGAGGAGGAGGAGAGAGAAAGAGAGGTGGAAGAAGGAAGAAGACTAGAAGAGTGAAGCTTGCGAGGGAAGCTTTTGAGAATAGAGTAACTGATATGAATTTATGAACTGAAGAGTGAAGAGCCAACATGGTTCAAATAATTGTTAAAATAAGAAAAAGGGTAATACCGAGAAATGGATAATGTCTTATATTTTGAATTTTATGTACTACTCCCTTCGTCCCAATATATAGTTCTCAATTTCTCATTTTATTTTGCACAGTCTTCAAAATATACCTTTGGCCTATAATATCTTCTACTCCCTCCGTCTCATAATATAAGTCTTGTTTCCTTATAAGGTGTTCCAAAATATAAGTCTTATTTCTATTTTCAATCAATAATTATTCCCAAAATACCCTCATGAAAATAATTCAATTCCCAAAATATCATTATAATTTCAGCTTCCAATGCACCATTATTAATGACAAAATGGAATATTTTACCCCATTGAACTTCTCTACACATTAAACCATACAACATTAAATGACAGTTTTTATTTTTTGTTAAAAAGAAAAAAACAATGCAAGTGTTTCTCAATAAAAATAATTTTTTTTATTCAAATAAAACAAGATTCCATTTAACCTTAATTCCCGCGTAAAAACATAATCAGGACTTATATTATGGGACGGAGGGAGTATTTCTTATTAGTAAAAAAATATAAAAAGTTGATATTACGAATTTATTCATTGAGACGAATCTAACAAGACCTCTCATGAATATGTTTTTTTTGTATACATTAATAAGAATATTTGGTCAAAGTTTTTAAAATTTGACTCAGAAAATAAAAATGGGAACTATATTTTGGGACGGATGGAGTAGATTGTTTGCTTACATTAAAAAACAGAGCTTTTCTACGTAGTATCCCTATGTGTTTACGAACGTGAAAGTATTGGGTCAGATCGTTTGACCAAATACTTACTGTCAGACGGACTGACCCTAATGAAAAAAAATATTAATAAACCCTAACTTCTTTCATTCAACCGTGAGATTTCATTTACCCCCAAAGAATTTTCTCTCTCCTCTTTTCTCTTTCACGTCATCTTCTTTCTCCAGCCTTTTGATTCTTTCCTCTGTTTCTCTCTCCTACACTACTCTCCTCTCCTTACGTCGGCTGGAGTTCATCGCCCTTCCTTTCACGTCGCCAGAGGTTCGCGTTGTTGCCGGAGGTCGAGCGGGACTGCTGCTGCTCGATAACCAGATCTTCATGAAATTCTTAAACTCTGTCTCCATTCTTTTCCTATTTTTAATTTTCAGTTGGTTATTTTTTTAGTTTCAATTGGTTATTGTTTTGTTTCAGTTAGTTATTGTTTTGTTTCAGTTGGACTTTGTTTCGTAATATGTGTACCAACTGAAAGAAATAATGGACCAACTGAAAGAAATAATAGGCCAACTGAAAGAAATAATGGATCAACTGAAAAGAAATTGAAACCAACTGAACAAAAAATGAAACCAACTGAAAAAAAAATTGAAACCAACTGAAAAAAAATTGAAACCAACTGAAAAAAAATTGAAACCAACTGAAAAAAAATTTGAAACCAACTGAAAGTCGTCCGACCAAATATTATGGTCGGACACGTCTGACCCAATACCTTCTCTTTACGAAATTCTATGTTGTACCCGATTTTTTTGAAATTGCCATGTTATACTCCTAAGTTTTCTAAACGTTACACAAAATACCCTTATACATGATATCAATTATCAAACATTCGATTTTGGTAGTTCTTTACCCTGTGGGCATAGAGTAGAATTTTTTAACCTTGTTAGTTGACTGAGGTTTGGGATATGATATGAGAAATTAAATGCTAAGTGAGGCTTGGAGTAGGATTTTCTATAGGTAAGGGTATTTTGTGTGATGTTTTGAAAGTTTAAGGGTACAATGTGGAGAGTTCAAAAAAGTTGGATACAACATAGAATTTCGTTAAATATAATGGCACTACGTAGAAAAACCCTTTTAAAAAAAGTTATTCTGTGTTTGGCAACTAACTAGTGGTTGTTGGTTGTTTTGCTATTTTATCTAGCTAACTAGCTTGGTTGTTTATGTTGGTTATTTGATAATTGGTTTTTATCTATAAAAGTGCTTTGCATAATCAATGATTAAAATTGCGTGTTCAGAGCAAATTGAATACATTATTAAGCAACGGTTAGGGTTGGACATGAACAGAATTATTCATGAAATTCTTAATTAGCTCAGTTAAAATTCAGTTTGAGATCATTTTGTTTATTAACGAGCTTAAACTTAAAAGTTGTAGTTCAAATATTAAACAAGCCAAACTCAAATTTAACGGTGTTTTGCTCGAAAATTTGTGAGCTCACTACTATCAGAGATAAGATACATTTTTCATGAGATTATTATATAATTATTACCAATCTGACTTGTGTGGACCTGGTTCACGTTAACATTAGTGTGCACCAGGCAAAACAACATATCATCACTGAACAATCCACTATATTATGTGAAAACCCACTATATTATGCAGAAATCCACTATATCATTCAGTCCCACTCTATATCATGCGGAAACTCACTATATTATTCAGACACACTTACTATATCATTCAAACACACACACTATATCATACAGAAACTCACTATATCATTCAGACACACACTATATCATACAGAAACTCACTATATCATACAAAAACTCACTATATCATGCAGAAACTCATTATATCATGCAGAAACACGCACATTATATCATGCAGAAACTCATTATATCATTCAAACACACATTATATCAAGCAGAAACTCACTATATCATTTAGACACTCATTATATCATGGAGAA
This sequence comes from Beta vulgaris subsp. vulgaris, assembly GCF_026745355.1. Classification (NCBI taxonomy): domain Eukaryota; kingdom Viridiplantae; phylum Streptophyta; class Magnoliopsida; order Caryophyllales; family Amaranthaceae; genus Beta; species Beta vulgaris. The sequence continues at coordinate 10,854,687 of NC_079203.1, forward strand.
ACTAAATCATTCCATATGTTAGAACACATGTCATGATATATACTATGCAACTTAGATCTTCCTATATGTTAAAATATTTTAATTAATTCCTCTATTATATTGCATATAATTTCACATTATGTTTTTCATTAATAAAATATACTATATTGTATATAACTTCACTATATCTATGTAGAATTCACTATATGAAATTAATATCTTACCAACCCGGTGTACACTAAGTTAGTGTGCACCGGGTCCATTTGAGTTTTTTTAAATTATTACACCAAGGTCTAGATGAGTAATTGAATGACAAAAATATGGTGATTTTCATGCTTGTTCAAGTGAAACACAAATATAAAGTCAATTAACAACAACATTTAAATCTTATAATGCTTATTGTTGGCACATGTTCAAATAAGTCGATTTTAAAACTCGGATTTTCGTTATCAAAACACGCTTGAGCCTTATTTTAAGTTCGAACTGAGTTCGAGTTCGAGTTTGGACTCGATAAAATTATCAAACCCAAGCCAAGCCATGTTAGAGTTCGGCTTGGCTCGTGGCCCACCCTGCAAATGCTTACTTTTCATCAACTTAAAAAGGCAAATTAATAAAAAAAAAGTCAAAAGCCAATAAAAAATCATTCAAAAGTAATTTATCAAACAAACCCAAAGGGTTTCGCTATCTCACTAAGTTTTAGTCAACTAAAAAGCCAAAACCATTTATTCTACAGCTTTTTTATCAAATACCCCCAACAAATCAAAAGATCCACCATATACCCTCAATGTTCCAAAAATTCACCATAAACCCTTGAGTTTTTGAAAATGTTCACCAAATGCCCTTTTTCCAACTTCCGTTAACTCACCGTTAGCGTCATTTACGATTTTGTCATCATTAAGCCCTAACCCTAATATGTAAACCCTAACCCACTAACCCCCTAACCCTTGCTAGCCCAACCCTCCCCCTCCCCCTCCCCCTCCCCCTCCCCCTCCAACTCCAACCCACCCCACCCCACCAGCCTAGCCTCAAAACCACTGCATCACCTACCGCCACACCAGACCGCCACCACCGCACCAAACTTCTTCGCTCTCATTGCCCCAAACCTCCCCTCTTCTCCACTCCGTCGCCCGAACCCCTCTCCTACCCCTCCCCCTCCATCATTGTTGCTCGTCCCCCACTACTTCCCCATCGATTTCCCTCTCCCCTTACCCGTCGAATTCCCCAGCCAACAGCAACATGATAACAGTCCCAACACCACCCTCGAAAAACAGAGGAGAAAGAGAGAGCGTGAAAATGGAACCCTCCCCCTCGAAATCGGAGATTGGGCGTCTCGATTTTAGGCTTAGTTGGCTCGATTTCGGTGGAGGGAGGGGAGGGGTTGGCGGTGCGGCGGGACGAGCATGGTTTTTTTTGGGAAAAATAGAGGAGGGAGAGAGATTGCGAAAATGGGGGCTGCGTTTTTCCGGCGAAATGATTGGGCAGTGGAGGGGAGGGGGAGGGGTGTTGCGTTGGCCTAAGATGGAGGGGAGGGGGACGGGTGGGGCGTTGGCTTGTGGTGGAGGGGGAAGGGTGGGGGCTGGGTGGGGTGGAGGGGAGGGTTAGGGGTTAGATTAGGATTAAGGTTAGAGTTAGATTAGGGTTAGGGTTAGATTAGAATTAGGGTGTAGGGTTAATAATGACAAAATGATAAATAAAGCTAACGGTGAGTTAACAAAAGTTAGAAAAAGGGCATCTGGTGCACGTTTTTGAAAAGTCAAGGGTATATGATGAATTTATGAAACATTAAGGTTATATGGTGAATTTTTTAATTTGTCGGGGGTATTTGGTGAAAAAATCGTTTATTCTAACCTTGTCAGTAAACTCTTTTAAAAGCCCTTTTAAAAATCTTGTTTCAATTCCTTTTAATTAATCTTTTAAGTTAATTAGTTTGGTTAAGTTATCTCCAAACTATTTCAAAAATATCTTCTCCAAATTGTTTTCAAACAAATCTTTTATATACTTGATATATGCAGATTAAAGACCGTGTTAAAAGATACTACATCATATCATTTAAATGAACCAATTAAGTTTTAGCTAGCTCAATTGTACATTACTTCTTCTTCTCATTAGAAGACCATGCTTCAAGCCTTTGTAGAAGCAAGATTATGTATTTGGATAGGGTGGGGGAAGAGTTTAATTAATATACACCTAGGTCTGGTTCCTGAGATAGGATAGATCTAGGTAATCTTTCCACCTCCTATAACTATAAGCTACAATACTTGGAGCTTATTTGCCAACTCAACTTTTCAATCACATCCTAACGCCAGAATACTCAAGTTAATAGCCATGTCGGCAAACGTCGAGAAACCATTGTCCTTAACCTCAATTAACTCTGCTTAGTGGTCGCCATGGCAAGGACATCTAGAGCTCATGTGAAGACTAATCAAAATCAATCGAGAATGAAGGGTCCTACTTCTGGAAATGTGAATCAAAAGATGAAATCGATAGATTCTCTAATAAGAGTTTTGGAGTTAGAAATCGATAATGAAATTGAACTTATTCAGGAGGAGATTTTATCCCCTCGTTCTTCTCTAAGAGAGTTACAGATCAGGCAATCGGAGGTTCAAGTGCAATTTTCTGAATGGCTTGAGACGATTAATCGTGTTGTGGAACAACAAGCTCCTGGTCAAAGTAGGAGAATAGTGTCACCTAAAGGTATTGCTCCATTACCCATACTTTTTTTTACCTGAATCGGAGGTTAATGTAGCTACTGAACATATTAATATAGCTAAAACTCCTGTCAATATTGAACTAAGTGATATTCAAACTGAGTTAGATTATTGGAATTCTACTCTATAGTACCCAGGATCAAGCATGATGACGAAAGTCGTCCTAAGCTCAAATGGGTATCCATTGAAAAATATACAAGCCCACAATCAAATGAGCATTAAGATTTGTTCACTTGACAAACTGATCATAAGACCTTCTAAAATAAACTTGAAGGTGAAAATCTTGCATTCCTAAAAAGAATACAAGGAGATTTTTACGGGACAATACACCCATCATGTGGACCATTCAAATATTTTTTGGTGTTCAACGACGCATCAACACATTGGTCTCACTTTATTCTCCTATCAACAAGGAACTTTGCTTTTGCAAAATGGCTCAAGCAAAATACGCGTTCAAGGGCTCTATTTCCAAACTATCCTATAAAGAAAATCCGACTTGATAATGCCGGAGAGTTCAGATCCCACACTTTTAATGACTATTGCATGTCAATTGGGATAGATGTGGAGCATTCAGTAGCCCATATTCACACACAAAATGGCCTAGCAGAAGCATTTATAAAGTGATTGCAATCAGTCGTGAGACCATTACTCATGAAATCAGAACTCCCATCTTCTACATGAGGACATGCATGCTAAACTACATGTAGGCATGATCTATCCCCACTATAGTTAGTGGTTGGAAAGGAACCAAGCCTTGCGCACCAATGAATTTTTGGGTTCGTAGTTTACGTTTCCATAGCACCACCACAACGTACGAATATAGGCCCACGAAGAAGGTTGAAAATCTATGTTTGATTTGAATCACCATCCATCATAAAATATAGAAACGTCAACTGGTGACCTTTTCACCGCTTGGTTCGACGATTGTCACTTTGATGGGACAATTTTCCCAACCTTCGGAGGAGATAATTAGGCCCGTGTTGGAATAAAATATCAAGGAATGCCAAGAATTATCATATCTTTCTTAATCAAAGATCAAATATGTGTAGAAAATCATACACTTGCAAATCATTGCTAATCAATTGCTAGATGCATTTACCGATTCAAAAGGAGTGATAAAATCACATATACCAGCTGTGGATGCTCCTGCAAGGGTTCCCAAGAGAAAGAATGTCCACTTGCAAAAGAATCTGCAACACACAAAAGTTGTGGAAGACCACTCAGCGCCAAAGATTTGAAACTAAGAAAGTCTAGAAAAATGGAAACAAGTAATAAGAAAAACTAATGATTCTTCTAAAGTAGAACAATTTCCAAATGATGAAAACGTCATCAACCCCCAACATGAACTTAAAGAATCGGATGCCACACCTAAGGGGGAGCTTGAAAACGCGAGCATCGACAATCATGAAATCTCAATAAATTTTGTCCATTCTAGAAAGCAATGGGACAAGGTAAAAACCCCAATTAATGAAATTTGTATATTCAATTTCCACAAATATCATCACTGATATTGAAGACACCGAACCAAGACCAATAGATGAATGTTGACAAAGGAGTGATTGGCCTAAATGGAAAGAGGCCATTCAAGTAGAATTAAAATCTCTTTGAAAATGAGAATTTTCGGCCCTGTAGCTCGGACCCCAAAGGGAGTAAAGCCCGTTGGGTACAAATGGGTGTTCGTGCGAAAACGAAATGAGAATAATGAAACCATATGATACAAGGCCAGGCTTGTAGCCACAACACTGAGATTCCTTATAATCCTATCTGCATGCAAAGGACTGCAAATGCGCCTCATGGATGTCGCGACAGCATATCTCTATGGGTCACTTGACACTGATATCTACATGAGAGTCCCATAAGGACTTGAACAACCTAATCCTTGAATTCAAAACCTCAAAAGCTACATTCCATAACATTGAAAAAATCACTCTACGGTTTAAAATAATCTGGAAGGATGTGATATAATCGTCTTTATGAATTCCTCATGAATCAAGGCTACAAAACGACCAAATTTATCCATGTATCTTCATCAAACAAATCGAAAATGGGTTTGTTACAATTGCGATGTATGTTAATGACTTAAACATCATCAGGACACCCGACGGGATCGAAGAAACCACTAAATACATGATGTAGGGATTTGAGATGAAAGATCTTAGGAAGATCAAATTTTGTCTGGGTTTACAAATTTAATACCTAAAGGATTGGATCCTTGTTCACCAATCCAATTATGCCGAGAAAGTGCTAAAAATGTTCTATATGGACAAATCATATCCATTGAGTTCACCTATGGTCGTTTGTTGCTTAAAAAATGATGAAGATCCTTTCCGCCCTCGAGAGGAAGGCGAGGACGTACTCGGTCCCCAAGTACCATACTTAAGTGCTATTGGAGCCTTAATGCATTTAAGTATAAGTGATAGACCAGACTTGCATTCTCGGTCAATTTATTAGCTAAATACAACTCTGAACCTTCAAACAATCACTGGAATGGAGTGAAACACTTACTCCGCTATTTACGTAGGACCACGGATATGAGATTATTCAATCCACGAGATAGAAACCCTATCCTTGTAGGATATGCTGATGCAGGCTACTTGTGAGATCCAGTCAAAGCAAAAATCATAAACGGGTTATCTTTTTAGCTATGAAAATACAACAATATCTTGGAAGTCAGCAAAACATACTCCAACAACTACTTCATCAAATCAAGCTGAATTAATCGCATTTTATGAAGTTGGTAGAGAATGTGTATGGTTGAGATCTTTGACCCATCACATACTCAGGGAAAGTGGTATAAAAGAGACACAAGAAGGTCCAACTATCATCCATGAAGATAATACCGCTTACATTGCACAAATTAAATAAGGTTATATCAAAGGTGACAGAACAAAGCATATTGATCCTAAATTCTTTTTCACTCACGATTTAGAGAAGGAAGAAACGATCAATGTCATCGAAGTTCAATCATACGACAATTTAGCTGATCTATTCACAAAGGCATTACCAGCGAAGTAATTCCAAGAGCTTGTACACCTAACTAGTCTGCATCGCATTCGAGATATACGTTAAATTGAGGGGGAGCTATATATGTTATGTACTCTTTTTCCTTCGTCCAAGTTTTTATCCCATAAGGTTTTCCTTGGCAAGGTTTTAACGAGGCAGAAAAACATATAGGCATATCAAAACCCAACTGTACTCTTTTTCTTTTATGTTTGCTTTAATCCCATTAGGGTTTTTCAAATGTAAGTTTTTAATGAGGCAATTGTCACCACATAGTTTATATTTTAGTATCCATTCAAGAGGGGCAGTGTTATAATATACTATGTAAACAGTGAGTGGATAAAACAACTCTGTATTTGCCGTGCAAAATTAGACATATCACTGCGCAATCGTAGTGAATAATTCACCCGTCACTATATACACTGCAATTTACGGTAGAAAGTACACAACAAAAACTATAATAACCTACTATCCCAATCAACTTAATTCTCCTTATATTACACCATTCATTTTAGGAAAAATTGACGATAGAGGTCTCAACTTTGAGTGATAATTTTTAAAAGGTCTGAACTATTAATTAACCTGTGTAGGTCCCAACTTTAGGGGGTTTTAATTTTTAGCAGGCCTTAGTGACTTGAAATTGGCTTAATAGGTCATAACTTGTAAAATTTGGGTCACACCAGAAGGGTTAATTGAGGGAGGGAAGTAGGAACGAGGTGAGAATTTTAAAAAAATCGTTAGTTTTAAGTCACAGAGGCCCGCTAAAAGGTAGGACCCACTAAAGGTTGGGACCTACACAGGTTAATCAATAGTTCAAATATTTTAAAAACTAGCCTTTTGTGCACGCGATGCGTGCGATGATATTTTTAGGCCTAATACTAAGTAGTAAACAAACTGAAAATGCAAGTTGGTATTTAAGTTCACCTCCATTTTGTGAATAAGATTCTTCCATGTTCTTTTTATGTTGTTATTCTTTTTGTGATTTTGAATAAGTTTTTGTTTCTCAAGTCTTATATGCGCATGTTCTTTTATAATCAGTACTACTATGATGTTCTTTACTAAATATGGTCATGTTCTTTTTTTTTTTTTGGTTTTATTCATTTTTTTAATTTATAATAGTTTTTGATATGGATTTCAGTAATTTCTCTAGGACTCCAAAATTGTAACCGAAAAGTATAATACAATTTTAGTTTTTTTCCTTGTCTAACTTCTAAATTCTGAATTCCCAAATTGATATTTAAGAATTTTCATCATTTTAATTTTTCTCCTTTTCTAAATGTTCACACTTTGAGTTTCAATTATATTTGAAAGGAATTTTCATACACAATCTGATTACGCATGAAATGGTCACTTTTAATATTTCCCCTTTTTTCTAAATTTGAACACTTTGAGTTTCAACTATAGGTGAAATGGAATTTCAAATTTTTCATACATAATCTGATTTCACATGAAATGGTTTTCGCAAATTAATGTAATTTTAATTATTTTTTTCTGAAAATGGATTTTTGCAAAAGTTGTTCGCAAAAAGGTTTGATATTGTTTTGTTTTTCAAAATTTATTTCTGAACATGGATATTCTGCAAAAAATTTTGGGCAAAACTTTTATATTGGAATTTTTTAAAAAAACTAAATTTGTAACTTTTTCATCAGTGTCATAAATGAATCAAATTTCATACACATCTTGTTTTGTGATTTTATATGAAAATGAAGAAATTTAAGTCTAATAATATAAAAGCCCTTTTCAACTAATTGCTATTATCTCCATTTTTTCAACTACATAACAGTCAACTAATGTGAAATAACTTTAATTTGAAGATTAAAAGAATTATGTACCTATTTGAAAGTTCGCAAATCGCCAATGGACGAATGTGTGATCACTGTCAAAATCTTATGTTTTTCTCAAATTTGTGTTTATAGGTAATTTTTGTGAGTATGTAATTGTGAATGGTTATTAAGAACAATGATTTGTAAGTGAATTTTATGAATGCTTTTGTATGTATTGACGTCCTAGTATATTAGTTTTAGTTTGTAAGTTAATTTTTAGTTTTTGTAAAGTTTCCTGATCATTTGAGTGGTTTGCGTGATTTTTACAACGTGATTTTCTCAATTCTGAGTGATTTGTAAAGTTTCCTCATATAAGTGATGTCTAAGTGATTGTTGAAAATTAATTTCCGGTGGCTTCGTTTGACCCCCATTTTGGTATTGAGATTTCTTTTGTAATTTAGAAAAGGAAGGGGGGCAAAATAGTCAGTTCAAAAGAGGACACCGTTGCCCCCCTTCCTTTATATAATAGAGATCATCGCCCAAAGTTCATACCTCAACTATCAATTTATACTTTATTTTATTTACAACCTATCACAAAGCACAAGATAAAACCATCCTAGTATTCAACCTTATTTCCCCATGGGCACATGAAAATCAAAAACAAAACCTCAAATGATAAAAATAGTAGCCTGTGAGTAACGCAAGTTCAAGGAAAAAACGCCCAAAGTGAAAACAAAACCCTAGGAACTCACTCTTATTCCCTCTCTTTCTCTCTTACCTCCCATTCTCAGTCTTTCTCTCTCCGACCTTCGTCGCCATCCGTCCTTCGACTCGACTCTCTCTCTCTCCTCCGCGAGCTGCGATAACTTTTGGTAAGTTCTTCGACCATATTTGTACCATTTTTGCTCAACAATTAGCTGGTATATGTTACTGTTTTTCTGCTCTTTGTTACTTAGAATATTCGGGTTTCAATTGAGATTTCTAATGTTTTGCTACGATGAAGTGGCAACATTGATGAATACTGTATCTTTCGGGTAACTTTAGACATTTGATTCAAGAGTTAAACCCTAGTTTTATCGGAAGGTGAAAGAACATATAAGAAGAGTGACAGAGAAAATGATTAGGAGCAAATTTTTACTTTTTCGGCGATATAGGAAACTTGATCTTCCGGAAACTTGAACGTTTGTTTGGGAGTTGTGCTAAGTTATTATAAGATTAAGACCTTGGATCTTCTACTTATTTGGCCTAAATTTTTGGAATAATTGTGACGCTGGTAAGCTCAAGGAAAGCTTTTTTAATGGTATTGATTGCTGAAGAAGGAATAACTAGGGTAATTACGAGTTACCTCCTTTGATTGTAAGCTTTTCGAATCTTTCACAAATCTCCCATTTGACATTTTGCCATGGTATATTACCTTGTTTCATTCAAGACTATCTTTGATTTTGAGAAGCTTATTGTAGAGACCTCACCTGCAAATGTAATCACTAATTATGCAGAATAATTGATAATTGATTTTTAGTATAGTACAACTATGCTATGATTTAGCTGGGGATTGTTTGTTAACTCTTGTCAAATTTCCTTTTGGTGAATATGTGATTTAATTTAGAAAGGTGGCATACACATTATAATAAGCCTAGTATGTTGCAATGGGTATTCTGTTTTTTTGTTTATATGGGACTGGTTTTAGTGGGCACCGGAGGAGGCTATGGGAAATCTAGACTTTTAAAGCCATGTAGCGCAGATCTTTAGAAAGGTTTGGTTCTGTAGCTATCCATAAGTCTAGTTTGTTGATGGGAAGATCTCGGTCAAAAGTCTGGATTGCAGAAATTTGCTTGAATTTGCATCGAAGGAGGCTATGGGAAATGTAGACTTGTAAATCCATGAAGCGCAGATCTTTAGAATGGTTTGTTTCTGTATCCATAAGTCTAGTTTGTTGATGGGAAGATCTTGGTCAAAAGTCTGGATTGCACAAATTTGCTTGAATTTGCAGTGTGTGCTTTCGCTTGGACATGGAGAAGTGAACAGATTTATATCATGGATATCCTTCCTCCCCCTTGCATTATAACTGAAAGTTAACATGGCAATCTTGATATTTCATTCTTCGCTTTCTTAGAATGACTGTTCACAACCAATCATGCTAAATTATACGAAGCCACTCATTTTTACCATTCAACTATCTTATTGGCATACGTAATGATGTCCTGGTTAACGATAATAGCTCAAGATTGATGAATTCTCTATAAAGAATGTTTTGGATGGCAGCCTTGTACTCATTTGTAGGGGTATTTAACAATCTGAGCTGCATGACGTGGCCTGTTAACTTGCTGGCCCACAAAAATAACCGGGTAATAATATGAAATTTACAATTTTAATGGGCCGGGTACCAACCAGCTTCTTCCGCTTCGGGTAACGGGCTGCTTATTTTCGTCAGTCGAGTACTCGGTTACCCATGGAGAATATTTTTTATTTGGACTCTCTCGACTGTCGCTGGGCCTGTCCCATTTTCCTCTGCTTTCAATTCTCATCTCACGGTAATTGCCAACTCCGACATTGGCATCTGCGCTATCTTCGAATTAGACCACCAGCAGTCGGGTACTGTTTCATTTTGTCTCGTCGTGTTGAAGACTTTGGTATTTTCATCTTCCGTTTCTTTCGTAGTTTTCAGAAGTGTTGTATTAAACTTCAAGAAATGTGTGAGGTTCTATAGAATATAGATGAATGATGTATTGGCAGTAGCTATGAGTTGTGGCAATGGAAGAATTTTGAATTTTGAATTTTGCATATGACATCGACATTTAATACTAGCTAAAATGGTGGAAAAGGGGACGATTTTCTTTTAAATTATCTTAAGTATATTACGGGATAATCATATGATGTTGTATTGATGATTATTTTGGAAGAGTTGTATTGATAATTTTAATACACCTAGAAGTTGGCACTAACTAGGGGTGTAGTTTGTGGATCTTTATTTTAAATAAAGAAAAATCAGAGAGATTAAGTTGGGTACCCTACTCATTTGCTCCTCTCTGTTCATCGTGGGTAAATGTCAAAATATGAGTGACTGAGAATATACCTGTCTCGACCGTTTGACTCACTTAATAACATGTATATATCCTAGAAGACAGCATAAGAGTTTTCCTTATTGCCACCCCAAAGAGAATTTGAAAAGAGATGAGGACTATTCCACTTATGTGCTTATTAATGTTAATTGCAGGCATATAAGGGTAGGGGAGCTTAGACAACTGCAAACAATATGGCGCGCAAAGGACTTATGGAACAGGACTTGAGCAAGTTGGATGTGGCAAAACTACATCCTCTTTCACCTGAAGTTATTTCTCGTCAGGCTACAATTAACATTGGTAAGATAGTCTTAGTCACAACTCTACACAGAATAATCTGCTATGATGTGCTTATAAATCTCATATGCTCTCTTCATCATATTCATAGGAACTATTGGTCATGTGGCCCATGGCAAGTCAACAGTCGTAAAAGCTATATCTGGTGTTCAGGTGATCTATTTCCTCCTCTTCCCTTTCTAAAATTGATGCGGACGAAACTCAAGCTTTACGTAAGCTGTGTTTCTGGTTCCCTATGAGAGATTTGATGATATCTTTGCTCTTTGTATTATTCCCTTTAAGCATAATGAGCTAATTTTGCCGGGAAAGTGCATCTTTGCTCCTTATTCATAGGCTGTCTTTGTCATAGTTTTGATGGTTTTGATTAATGGCTGGCATCTGAAATAAAATTGAAAAGAAATGTTTTAAAGGAAAATAAGAATATATTTACAGGAATGCAGAGGTTTCCTGAAGGTTTTGGATCACATGTCCCAGTTGTTTCCCCTCATGTATGCACTTGATTCGGATCTTCTCTATCCCTGCCTTGAAATTGGTCAATGTAAACTAGAGACATAATAGGACAAACAATCAGACCAGAGCTTTTTTTATTGTTATTGGAGAGTGAGTGCTAGATGTGTACTGTACTTTGGAAATTAAGGAATGTATAAACAGGAGTGGGAGAAGACGGATTATTTGTTCATAACATTATTTTGGAGCTTTCATTTGAAGCAAAACTGAAAGAGTGAGAGATCTAGATGTAACTAGGTCGTGGGATCGAGTCGTATATTAGCTCAATATGTTGGGGCATATCTCTTAAGCTTATAATTGTGTTTTGGACAAGTTCTGGTTATTCTTGTTGTTATGGTTTGCTGAAATGCTTGTTTTGTGGTGTTTTCATACTTCAAGGTTTCTTATGATTCATTTGTTTTATGCAGACCGTGCGGTTCAAAAATGAGTTGGAGCGTAATATTACCATCAAGCTTGGTTATGCTAATGCCAAGATATATAAGTGTGATGATGACCGGTGCCCACGACCTATGTGCTATAAGTACGTGTCTTTTTTACCTTGATTTAATTAACTTGATGACTTTTAATATAATTGTTCCGCTTTGATTTTTGCACAATTCTCATAACCCACTTTGACCTCATGTTTCATACACTCCCTTCGTTCTCTTTTGTTCTTCCTATTTAGAATCTTAACACTATTCACAATTGAAGAGAATCTTCTAAATTATTTCAACATATGATAAAAAAATATAGTCATGTGGGGTCTTGTTTGATTCGTCTCAATGAGTACTTCATTAATATTTAATCATTATAAATTTTACTAATACACAATGAAAGATATTTAAGGTCAAAGATGTGCATTGGTAAATGTGGAAGTCAGATAAGAAGAACAAAAAGAAACAAAGGGAGTAATGTATAAAGATAAATATTATTATGTAAGGTTTTGTTGGATTTATCACAATGTATATTTTCATAATTATCAATTTTTTTGTAATTATAATTTTTACGAATTGGTAATTTAAATTACTCCCTTCATCTCAGTATACTCTTTACACTTTTCTTTTTCATCTGTCTCAAAATACTTTTTACACTTCTATTTTTGGATATGACTCACTATTATTTTAATCATTCTACCTTTTAACCACTGGCCTATACTCTCTCTCCTCCAAATAAAATAATACCACTCCTACTACCCACCAACCCTAACCATGGCTCACACGCTCTCTGTCCTTAAAATAAAATAATACTACTTTATTAACTACTAAATCCTATCACATCTACTTTTCAATCAAATAACAATTGATAATCAAACAACAACTTATCATCTAAAACTACGTGCATTGATAAGTTTAAGAGTATTTTGGGACGGAGGGAGTATTAATTGTCAAAGTTGTATCAGCAAATGTGAAAGTCAAAGTGGAACAACTAAATAAAAATAGAGAAGGTAGTTCCTTTTTGCGTTGCTTTGTCATTCTACTTTTCTAGTTTCTTTTGTTGAGAGCTGATTAGCGGAGTATTTTTTAATATGCTCTATTTTTGTGCCACAACCAGTAGATATGGTGGGCTAAGATACTTGTATGATGTTTCATCTTGAAGTTGCAGCTCATGTGCTGCAATACCACATTGCTATTTACATGTTAGCCAAACTTTTTTGGCAGGGCATATGGAAGTGGTAAGGAAGACACTCCTATGTGTGACGTGCCTGGATTTGAGAATGCTAGGATGAAGCTTTTGAGACATGTTTCTTTTGTTGATTGCCCGGTAATCATGATGTTAACAGCTGCTAATTCTTCTTCCACCCCCTCCCCTCTGAATTTTCTCAGCTTATTTGGTGTGCTGTTGATTTGGTATTAGTTGCACTTATTTTGTTAGCTTCTTGATTATCTCTCAATGACTCTCCATGGAGCTGATTTTCGTACCCTTACTCTGAATGTTACTGGTTTATGATTGATACGATGTCTCCTCCTCCTTGCCCCTGTAGTTATGACCCTATAATATATTTTTATCCAATAGTGAGGGCACAAAAGCAATGCAATTGGATTAGGCTGCTGTCTATGATGGTTTTGAGATTTGGAATGCATAATATCTACTTAATATTTTGCTTTGGACATTATTCAAGCCTTTAATTTCCTCGAGTCCTGAATTAGTTATAGTTATATTGGATATTTTTTGTTTGAGTACTCTTGCTTTGTTTCTCCTTGTTCACCCAGAAGGCATAGATAAAATAAGTCATATAATATTGGGAATCATGTCGGAGTTCAATCGAAGATCTCTAATTTGCCAACTTTAAGGTCAGGAATCTGATTTTCATGTCCTAAGGCCTGGTTAGGTTGGATTGTGTCTTCACTTTTGAGCTTGATGCTCAGTTAACAACCATTAAGCTGGGCTTCACTCAATGATCTAGGTTTCACCCCCCCCCCCCCCCCCCCACACACACACACACCCCCCCCTCCTCTCCCAGGCTTATGTGAGCCAATCCTCAGGCTTGCTAATAACCAGATCAAGAAAAAGGCCCTCTTTCTAGTAAAAGGAGATGAAGCTTATCTATTAATCTTGATTGCTATGTACATACTACATGTTTGTCATATTGCTTACTGCAGTCTTTTTTTGTTATTGACTTGACACTTCATCAAGTAGTAGCTGTTGGGGTATGAATTACTTAGACATTAATATGTGTTGTTCTATTACTGAAGTCTTCTGCATATTCTTTCTCCTCAATTTTGCACACCGGTGCCCTTTATCCAAGTGGATCCAAACTGCATAAAGATCAGAGTCTTAATTGACATGTACATGCTGAAATTTGAGGAGATGGTCTTTTAACTTATCAATGAACATTAAATAAACCTGGAGCATTTTATTTTACAGAATCTCTAAAATAGGTGATTTATGTATTTGAAACTCTTCATTGCAGGGTCATGATATTCTCATGGCTACAATGCTTAATGGAGCTGCTATTATGGATGGAGCTTTGCTTCTTATTGCTGCTAATGAGAGCTGTCCGCAACCCCAGACTTCTGAGCATCTTGCTGCAATTGAGATTATGCGGCTTCAGCATATTATCATTCTCCAAAATAAGGTTGATCTCATCCAAGAAAATGTTGCGATAAATCAGCATGAGGCTATTCAGAAATTTGTTCAGGTAACTTGTCTTGTTATAAATATATTAAGATACATTTTGGTTGAAAGATGGAAAGTTGGGAGTGCATGTCTTACGTGTCCCTGTTTTCTTGCAGGGAACTGTTGCTGATGGAGCGCCCGTAGTTCCAATTTCTGCTCAGTTGAAGTACAACATCGATGTTGTTTGTGAATACATAGTCAAAAAGATCCCCATCCCTGAGAGGAATTTTATCTCACCACCAAATATGATTGTGATCCGGTCTTTTGATGTCAATAAACCTGGTTATGAGGTTGATGAAATACGTGGTGGTGTTGCTGGTGGAAGTATATTAAAGGTTTGCGTCCTTTTTTTTTTGTAGTAGGATTTCATGAGTTTGCTGTGTATTCCATTTGTTGTCTGGTGTTTTGTTTTGGCATCACTTTATTGATGAAGTTTCTTGTTTATAGTAAAATATGGTGTTCTATTAGGCTGAATAAATGTCTTGTGAGTTGGTATGGATGAACGTCTGCTGTTTAGATGATGATTAATATGTGAGCTCTGCTTTTTGCATATTCTCTAGATGGTGAGAAGAGTAGGAGTTGTGGAAAGCTCGTTTGTTTTTTATCAATTTGCAACTTTCTCTGATCCGCCTGTCCTTGCCATTTTGCATTTACTCTGGTCCGTCGCTTTCATAACCCATTGAGAAGTTGTCATGATAATCCAACCATAGTACTAATGATTTTGATGAGATGTCAGAATTGTGAAAATGTAAATTTTATTGGTTTTCTGCTAGACTTCACGACACTACGGCTGTCACTACCTGTTTAAAGTAACAGGATTAGTTTGTCTTATTGTTATCGTAATGGATATCATTCAAAATTTTGAAATAAAAACATCGAAGTTCGTTGTTCCCTCTTTTTTGGTTATTATTTTTTCGTGTGGTTGCTGTGTCATTGTCTAAATCTCTGCTCCATGTCCTCTCAGGTCTCATCATAGATTATCCACACACTACCTGATGCTAGGCCTATGATATGCAAATGTTTATGTTATCGACTATGTTCTTGATCTTTGATCTGATCTGTGTATAATCTTCCTTGAGGAAAATAGGAAGCATATCTAAAATTGAGGTGTTCAGGAATTAGTGATGATCAGTTTATTTGAGAGACCTTGAGGATATTTCTCATCATATGTGTTTTATAATGCAGGGTGTCTTGAAGGTAAACCAAAGTATTGAGGTTCGACCAGGAATCGTCGTGAAAGATGATTGTGGCAACATAAAATGCACACCCATATACTCCAGAATTGTTTCATTGTATGCGGAGCAGAATGAGTTGCAGTTTGCTGTGCCAGGAGGTCTCATTGGGGTTGGTACAACGATGGACCCTACTTTAACCCGAGCTGATAGATTGGTGGGTCAGGTACTAGGGGAGGTTGGATCTCTTCCAGATGTTTATGTTGAGCTAGAGGTAAATTTTCTTAGCCTATGGCATATGTATTTGTTCATCATAGCCCTTTTTGCTTGCTCTGTTATCCTCATTTTCTGCTTTTTTGTTGTATGTGGTTTTTTGGTGTTTGTAGTTACTATTATTTGATATGTCGACGGTGATTTTTTCTATTTGGTTTCCCATCCCATTTTGATGTATGAAAAACTTTGAGCTTAACTCCCTTATTTGTTGTGTTATATACACCTCATAGTCCTAATTATATGCTCTTCCATCATTGTAATAACAACAATGATTGTCATGTCATTACCCCTGGACCTCATGGTGACATAGCTGCCTTACGGCGGTGAAATCGTTTGGCAACCTCAGTAGTCTGATGTAAGTAATGTGATAGGTATGCACCTCAAAATGGGGATGTTATCTAGCTGAACACAAGATGCTCAACTTTTGGATTGAGTCTACATCGTATTCCCTCCTTTTCTTTTTAATTCCTACGTTGTGTTATGCACAAGAGTTTAGGCAATGTCACTTTCAAATTTTTTGGAGGGTATTTTTTGACCCATTTAATGTAAACTAATGGAAAAAAGTGAGAAAGTAGTACTTCTTGGTGGAAAAAGAGAAAAACAAACATAATAGTATTACGTTTTGGTGGGCCAAGTACCCGGATAAGGAAAGTTTAAATAATGTAGCAATTAAAAAAACAACCATTTAAGGAAAATGTAGCTATTTTAAAAAAATGGAGGGAGTAATATGGGGATTTCAAGGTATATCCAAAATGTAGCAAAATCAATAAAAGTCTAGCAGACTGGTTTAGTGACTAATATCCATGTTTTTGACGGGTTTTGGCACCCCCCTACATCAGTGGCTTTTTCTTAAATAATTTTATATTTCGGGAAGAGAAGATAGAACAATAACTCCATATTTATAAAAAAGAAGCTTAATATCTGGTTGCGAGACGCGATGAGAACTTTTAAATGCATTACATCGGTCCAAGCCTGTAATGGAGTATGAAAGGTCTGATGATGTTGGGTTCTGAGGACCTCATCAGTAAGTGAGATTTTATAGATATTTATGGATAAAGAGAAGAAAGAAAGCACATGCACACAGCTCTACCAGCAAGAGTTTATTTGTTTGACTGGTTAGTTACATTTCCAATCTACAGTACTCCATTTCTGCTGCTGAGAGAATCTTGGGGGATTCTTCCATTTAGCAAGTGCTACAACATGGATATCTTTTTTTTAATTTTTTATCTCCATTAGGGCTATTTGTAATTTTTCAGCTCCCTTCCAATGCTACAGGTGAACTTTTTCTTGCTTCGACGGCTGCTTGGTGTCAGGACAAAGGGGACTGAGAAGCAGGGAAAGGTTACAAAACTGACCAAGGCAGAGATTCTTATGTTGAACATTGGGTCCATGTCGACTGGTGCCCGTGTCATTGCTGTCAAGACTGATTTGGCGAAGTTGCAACTTACATCTCCAGTCTGCACAAGCAAAGGAGAGAAGATCGCTCTGAGTCGGCGGGTTGAGAAGCATTGGCGACTTATTGGGTGGGGACAAATTCAAGCTGGTACTACACTTGATATTCCACCCTGTCCTCTTTGAGTGTGAAACAAAGAGAAAGAGACTAGATAGTAAAACAGTAGTTCGGGGGAAATGTGGGTTGGGAGAGAACTGTTGGGAACAATTTTTTTGAGATGGAGGAGAAAACCAAAACCAAATCTCTTGCTCGAATTTTTTTTGCGGTACATGTTTCGGAGATTATTTGCACCTTATCATATGATAATTTTTGTTTTGCTACTTTTTCTGAGTTTGTTGTACATTTCGGAGGCTGTTCCCGAACATAAATTCATTCGCGTAGTTATCACTTCTTTTATTTCTTGTTCTTTGTTCCGATTTAAATTAACATTTTGCTTTTGCCTTATTTGGATATGTTTTCCGTCACTTTCTTATATATTGAACCGTCTTTTTTTTTTTTTTTTTTTTTACTATTGCGATATTTTCTATTTAAGAAAGTTGTAATATTTTTTTGCAACATTATTAAGTTTGAGGTTTTCTCTATTTCTATCTCTTTTTATCTCTCTTCACATGGCTAAATTAAAATGTTTGCCGATTTTCAATGTTGCAACGTCAAAAAAAAGAGATATCTTTCTATCATTCGTCTTCTTTTTTATGTTTTAGGAGAATTGCTTCTTTTCACGAATTATTTTAGTTTGTTCATTTATTATTTATTATATTTTATTTTACTATTCCGTTCGTGATGTGGGAATAGAATTGAGTTCGACTAAAGTTAAATACCAATTTTACAAGCTAAGTTTTGAATGGGTAAAAAGGAAGGAGCATCAAGCCTAACAACTAAAATTAATCAAATAAAATTACCTAAGATTTTACCAATCGATTAGTTAAATACCAATATAAGTCTTGAATGGATAAAAAGGAAGGAGCATCAAGCCTGACAAATAAAATTAATCAAATTAAATTATCTAAGATTATACCAATGGATTAGGTAAATACTAAATAACAAAAGACTAGAAAAGAAATCACTAGGGAGGGAGGATTTCACCAATTAACTCAACGTCTCAACTAGAAAACCAATTATCAACCAAAGGAAATTTCTTTCCGTTAGCTGTCTGTCTTCATTACGCTGCCTTCTCTCTCTAAACCAAATACTCTCACCCTAACCCTAGGAACTCGCTGGAGTTCTAGCATCGCGCAAGATTCCGACGGGTTCTCCGGCGAGTTCCACAGTATTTTATCAGTGTTTTCTTAGTCTTTTCCTAGTTTTCATTTCTCCACCAGGTTGTCATCCCCCTCCCCCTGTCGTGTCTGGTAGGTTTCACTTCCTTTTCCTGCGTTAACCACCTCCGTCACTGTGTTGCGGTTTCCCAGTCCCCGTCCTCGTCGGCGGTATCCCCCTCCCCGGTAGTGAGTTGGTCTCAGTTAGGGCGTCCCCTTCCTCCTCCCTTATTTAGTCATCCGGTGGTATTAGCTGTGGCTTCCCCTTCCCCTTCCCTTGATTAGTAGTCCGGTGGTTAGTTTGGGCTTCCCTTCCCTCCTCCCCCTAGTGTCAATTTGGCTGTCCCTTACGTCAGCCTAGTTGGGCTTCCCCCTCCCCACCCCTATTCCGTTCTGTGTTGGTATTGTTTTGGGCTTCCCCTTCCCCCTTCCCCCTTCCCCCTTCACAGTTTAGTGTAGCGTCCCCATCCCTTTTCTCGGTGGTTGTTCGTCTCTCTTTCCCCCATCCCCTAGTGTTTAGTTGGAAGTGTGTCTGCCGTCTCCCCTTCCCCTAAGTTTTTCTATCAATGTTATATTGTGGTTGTGTTACTATGTGTGTAGTTTTGTGTTCACTCGATCTTCTTGATAATCTTGATATTTGCTAGAGGTAGTTCGTGTTTTCAAGATGTTAGGATTGATTTATGTAGTTGGTTAGGGTTTGTGTGGCAAGAGGTTTCATGGTTGGGGTATGGTTTCTACGATTTCGAAAATCGAATGGTTGTTTGAGATCAAACTATGGTTAGATTTCTGTCTCGCTTGATAATATTTCTATCAATCATTGCCTTGACAAAAAGATATCTGAAGACGGCTCCTCAATTTATCAATTGGGTTTATAGAGCGTCAACTCATTTGAGCTTCTACTTAACGGAGAAGCCTGGAATACTCCTTCAAGAGGGTATTAAGTCACAAAGGATTGTGACTCCTTCAGTACTTTGGATCCAAGAATCCCATGCGACAAAAGGTCATTGGATTGGTTCTGTTGGTTACGTTTTTGCCCCGATTGTGAAATCAGTCCACTCCTCCCGCTCCTTTCATCAGGTTTCTGGCGATCATCATCCACCAGTAGCGGTGCTTCAATACAACTATCTTACAACACTGCTCTCCAGATCAAGCAGTTTTATCCACGTTTTTAGGTTATTTTACTTATTATGTAAGAGCGAATAGCACGGTTTGTTTTCTTTGCTTTTGTTTGATTGTATTAGTGTTAGGCTGTACTTCCGTTGTTAATTGATGCAAATCGTATGTGTTGTCAAAAATAAAATAAAATGGAGGGGTAAAGTGATCATATGCATCTCAATTAATCTCTTGAGCTTAGAAAGGCTAAAGCAACTCAAGACCTATTCTCCATCACTCTATGGCATGAAAAATCCATTTCCATACCTCATAATGATGATTCAATCATATCCCATAGAATGGAAAGTCTTTATTCTCATGGTCCTCCAAGTTTAATAATTGACTCAAGAAAACCAGATCCATGCTTAGATGATGATCAATCACTTAGACGACATCAAGTAAATCGACCTTTTTTTTTGCTCAGTAACTTTCACATTGGACTTAGTCTCTCGTGAAAGGTTATATAATGAAATGGCAATGTGCCGATGTGATAAAGATTATGTAGTACTATTAGTATCTACAACTAGAGATGGCGATGGGTAGGATCTGGACAGGGTCTTCTAGGATCCAGATTCAAATCCTTTTTTTAGGCAAGGATCCATATCCTACTCGGATCCATTGGGTAATAAGAATGAGGATTCAGATCCAGATCCGTATGGATCCTAAGTATCCGGATCCTAAACGGATCCAAGACGGATCCTTGCCTATTGTCTTCAAACTACCCTAATTTTCACAATAATTAAAGATTTTAAACAATAAAGTCATCTAATATCAACCAAAAAATACATTTAATTTTGCAAAAATAACCATTGCAACCACTTACAACTATTCAATTATCAAACTGTAGATTAGTTATCAACCCAATTTTCGAATTTAATTATCCAGTAAATCCGCACAAAAATCACACATTAATTAGAACAATAATCCGAAATTCAAGCGAAAATCCATTTTACATGTAATAACTAATATTATAATATTAAATTATCATAATATTATAAAACGGGTAAACGGATCTGGATCTGGGTAATAATTTAGGACCCGATCCAGATCCGTTTTTTCATGGAGGATCCATATCCTACCCGGATCCATAGGGTCCAAAATTTGAGGATCCAGATCCGTAAAAAATGAATCTGGATCCACGGATTCGAGTAGGGTCCATTACCCACTGCCATCTCTATCTACAACAATCCAATTTTGTTGTATTCGCTTTATTTTAGATGATCATTGGCCAGGTCGGACCGCGCCTAAAAAAATTTGCCCAATGGTCGGGCTGGGCCAAAATTCTGTGCCTAAACCTGCTATTTCGGGTCAAACCGAGCGGGCTTTTCGAGCCATAATCGGATGGGCCCAAAAATAGACTAAAGAGTCATTTTTGGCTTGCCCAAAGCAAAAAAATCGGGCTGGACCGAACCCGACCGCCGGCCAAATTTTTTTGCCAAAAAGGACCTAAAATCGGGCCGAGCCAAAACAATCAGCTGTACTTTATATGAATTTGTTAGATTTTAACTTCTATTGTAAATTTGATATGAATTCAAACCAATAAGTTCAATGTTAGAACTAGGGGTGTTAACGAGCCGAACCGAGACCGAACATGTTCAGGCTCGGCTCGGCTCGAAAATGTTTGAGATTGAGCTCGGCTCGAGCTCGAAGCTCGTCGAGCCTAAAAATCTAGGCTCGGCTCGAGTTCGAAAGACTCAAACCCGAGCTCGGCTCGAATTCGGCTCGAAAACAAAAAATTTCAGATATTAAAAAAAATTCGGCAAAAAATTTATTCATTAGGCTTTTGATAAAAATATAGCCCAACATACTTTTGCCAAAATTAAACTAATATGAAAGTCAAGTAATGCCCATTTAGTAAATAGGCCCAACTTCCATTGAAGTTTGTCACTCTTTATCCACATGTCCTTTTAATGCAAAAGGTTCACTCTTTCCTTTCCTTCCTCACCAATGTGGGATTTCAGAAATTTCATATAACAAATCTTGCAATCACAAGCTGCACTTCACCGATGTGGGGCACTTGCAATTTCGTATGATGTAGCTGTACCACTCCAGCATGCAATTTTTTTTTTTTTTTTTTTTGCAAGAGGCATGCAAGTTTATTTTTTCTTTTGTAATATGTAGTTGTTGACTTAGTGCCACCTTTTTGTAATTTTTTTTTAGATATGATGTATTCAATGTTTATATAAATATTTTAAAATAAATGTTTATATAAATATTTTAAAATAATTAAACTAGTTAATTAAAGACTTTATAAATAGTCCAATAATACAGATAAGACATAATTTAAAATGAAGTTTAGTGAAAGGTAGTAAGATTTTATAATGAAAATAAGGTTGTTGTTCACCTTCTATGTCGATGTGGGACATTAATATCTTATATAAAAAATATCTAAAATACTTTCGAGCTAGTTCACGAACTCTCGAGCCGAACTTAGGGAGGTTCAGCTCGGCTCGTTAAGTTCTCGAGCCGATCCCGAACTCGAGCCGAGCCCTCCCGAGCCGAACTTTGACCGAGCCGAACTCGAATAGTTTGCGAGCCACCCTGGCTCATTAACACCCCTAGTTAGAACATTATATAAATAATTGATGCGGGAACAAAAAATAGATTCAAATTTAAATATTTAGTCGTATTTATCAATATTTTGTTTTGATGATTTTACAAGTGAATACCATAAAGTGTATATTAGTTTCAAATTAAAATGGCCCATGTATTATTCTTATTATTTTTCCGGTTTATATTTTTAGGGGTTATATTTCTCTAATAACTTGATATAGACAGGATCATCATATCATTTTAGGGAAAAATTGATGTCGATTATTGAGTTAAGCTTTTGGCTTGCTTATCTTTCAAGTGTTATGCAAATACTTGTCCCCTTTGTGATTTGTGTGCTTTAAAAAAGTTTAGACTTATTTGGGTTTTTTTAGTGATATATCAATGGCTTTTAAAATTTACTGTGGAAAGTGTGGAGAGAGAAATAATTAATAAGACACTAAAGGGGAAAGAAAATGGAGTATTTAATTTGAGATAGATCGGAAGTTGTTTTTTTGTTGTTATCTAAAAAGGCATGCCTACCAATTTCCTAGTGAATAATTTTTATACTTCCTCCGTTTTTTTTTACATGTTACACTTTTCTTAAACGAAATGGTGCAAAATACATACTTCCTCCGTTCCATAATAAGTGAAACATAGACATTGGGCACAAGATTTAATAAACATCACTTTCAAAAGCCAAAAAGTCATAAAATACCCTTTTATGTTATCAAAAGTAGGAGAGAGAAAAGCAAACTACACAAGTTTATGATGGGTACTCTTGTCATTTTGTCACTTTCTTTTTTCCATAAAAGGTATGTTTCACTTATTTTGAAACGTTCTAAAATAGTAAGTGTTTCACTTATTATGGAACGGAGGAAGTATTACACTTTTTTTTTCTTTTCCAAATTGATAAGTTTTAACCTGTTAAATTACCAACTTACCCTTACTTATAACAATTAACCAAAATTAAACCTACTTAATTTAACTAAAATTAACAATTAACAATTAACCACCATCCCTCTTTCACCCACCCCAGCAGCCAACCCCTTCCCACCACCAGAGCAGCCCCTCTCCCCACCACTGCAACAACCCTCTTCTCCCACAACGCACCCCATCGAACCCGCCAAAAACACCACCCCACCCACCGAAAACCCACCCCATCTGCCGGAAACCCCATCCAGCCCTCGAAAACACCACTCCACCCGCCAAAAACCCCACCCAACCTGCCGAAAACCCTACCACAGCTCTCGAAAGGGTTTGTTGGCTGCACGACTGCAAGGGAAGGAAAAGGGGAGGGGGTTGCGCGTTCAACAAGGGAAGCGGAGGACGTTGGTGGTCGATTTGGTGGTGTGCCGTGTCGGATTGGTGGTGTTAATTGGTTGTGGTGGTCGCAATGATGGCTCACTGGTATTCCCCACTCTCTTTGATCCCCATCCTTCCTTTTACTTAATCCCTAATTAAATTTTTGCCTAGGTAACCGCAATTTTCAAAAGTGTAACATGTAAAAAAAAAGACGAAGTAGTTAACTCGATTCACTAAACCATTATGTTCATCTCTAATGGATAGATTATCCACCATGTAGATATAGTTTTTTTTCCTCCCAGTTTCTAAAATAGGATTGGTACATGTAACACTCAAGAAATAATCTAGTAGCAGTGTAGCACCGAATATATTCAATACCAGTTCTAAAGATCTTATGCAACTTTGATGTCAATATATACCAACAGATCATGTTTCCACATGCTATTCCAATATTTTATTGAATATGAAAGATAATAGGATGATCACTGAAATTTGTTAACAGTGCCAAATCTCAGTGATGTTTCGTATACTTTCCTCACTCAATAGGAGGGTTTTGGTGAGGTGTAAATAAAAGGGAGATTTCTTTGGAAGTGATTTATCACAAATCTCAGTGATTAACTAGCACTTCCTCTATTGAATATAGGGATGATATACATTTCTACACGCTAACCAAAGGACCCAAGTTTATTTTCTATCGGCTCCAGTACCCATATCACCTGCTACTTTGGCTGCTCGGCTGAGAGCATCAGAAACCCAAAGAGCGCCTTTAGAGAAATAACTGCTGTTAACAACAGCAGTGGCAGCCGAAGCTGCTGTTCTTCCAGTGAACAAAGCGGCTGATCTTGTTGTTTCATACACATGGTACTTTTGATCCACACACTTTACAGCTTCCATGCCTGCATAGATTTTGCCCGTAAGACCAATTGCATTGCTAAGCTCAGACACTTTAGCAACTGCAGCAGCTGAAACGTGATGGGACTCATCAAAAGCTTTTGCCCTGGTCAATGCATCCTTGCCTAAATCGTAACCCTTGGCAATCATGGTCGTGACAACTTCCTGGGCCACTGTTACAGCTTCTCCAGGGGAGGAAACAAATGGTCTACTCTGAAACTCCTGACCAGATTATGTAACAATTATATAAACATATACAAATTTGAGACCTTAATGCAAAATAAATTTTTTCTTTTAGTTACATAACTATAAATTATAATCAGGTTAGGAGGACCCTACTAGATCGGAATCTCTAACATGTCAACCCAGCCCAGCTTTGCAAACCAAGCCCTTAGGGAGTTGGAGAGTGATGTATAAGGGAAATACCAACTCCCAGAAGCCGGATTAGGTAGAAATAAAACCTGTGACCTTGAGGAATGCTGGTTCAAAAAATTTTGGTTATTAGGAGCGAGGATTTGTTATCATTGTGAACTCATGAATATGAATATATATGTAGTAGTAACCTCAACGCAGATATTAGAAGTGATTATTAGGTTTGCAAATGGAACAGAAAGAAAAAATATGACCACCAAGATATCAGTAAGAAAGTATCCCAAGATAAAAAAAGAATTGATTAATTTACACCCTAAAAATGAACATCAAGAGAATACACTGTACAGCCAAGCTAAGGGCAGGACTGCAGGAGTAGATGGAGTGGTACTCTTCAAGAGATGGCAAAAAGGAGAAAAAGGAAATTAAAATGGTAACAACAAAGGAACATAACATACCGAGTCACTGGAGGTATCTGCTCTTCTCCATGAAGCATCATTAAAAGGATCATATTCATCTACATAAGATCCCCAACGAGTGATGCAAACACGTTGATCAACAATCGTGGCTCCCTAGAGAAAAGACCATAGAGAATAAGCTAGAAAACAAAATAACAGTTCAAAGTCACTCAACAAAGCTCAGAAAGCACAAGTATGAAGTATGAATCACTCATTCAGGAGTATAAGAGAGCACATTTAACATATGCATTGATATATTGGTGTATATAGTTTAACAGTTGAGAAGGTCATTTATGCTCCATTTGAAATAATTCCATAATGGTCGACTTCATGTACATTAAGCATTACAGGATTGGAGAAAAAGTGAAGAGCACTATGCCTTGCATGCTTAGGTTTGTTAACAGGTACCAGAAACCAGAATGTAGCTGCCATGTCATCAATTTACTTTAAGAAGTTCTTTAAATGTTTGGAAATGGTTTCATGAAGTAATTTCAACGGAATCTGTCCCTCGAAACTTTGTCTGCATATCGTGATTGCAAAACCCAAAGCCAGCCAAGAACTAAGTCAATGCAATGTAGTTTTTTTCTCATACCTCAAACTTACCAACTTCCATAACTACCCCTTGAAAAAATTAGTTTTAACTTCTGAAAAGGGTTCTTTGTGTAGATAATGAGTATAGAAGGCTTTTTAGATTTTTTTTTTTTGTTTTTTCCCCCTTAATATATTATTTCAAATAATGTAATCCTCAAATACATATAGTTCAAGAAAAACACAACTGGTGATTGAACTTCAATTTATTGTTAGTACTCTTAACATAAAGTGAGGAGTTCAGACCACCAAACAGCATTTTAGACAGCACGCTTAAACTTGTTTTTTTCTTTACCTTTTGTTGATAGCTCTCAGATTTCAGATAATTCAAATTTCTCCTATTCTCCTCTCGAAGTTGTGCTCAGTCATATACTCTTTAAGGAACTAAAAACTGATGACTTAATTAGATTGGTGAAACCACGCACATGATATGGAGGTGCTCCCCCACTATGTCGCATATTATATTATTATATAACATACCGTTGTAGATACCTACATTTGGTCTCTTGTCCACAATCGGAAGTTCTGTAATGAAACTTAACCCAATTTTTATAGTTTGGTTGAAGTTAATTTGTACTAGTTTGACATGGAATCCAATCGGACCAAAAAACACGAAATATGAAAGAAAATAACCTATAACCCAAATTGCGTAAAACCGCCCAAGTTCGGAGCCGATTATACTCTAGATAGACATGGGTCATGATAAAGTCTAAAATCCAGTTTAAAACCGAAATGGCACCGTAAGAAAAAAGATAAAGGAATAAAGACGTGTATTCTGGACGTGCAAAAAATGTTCTGCACGTACGTCATGCGGAATTTTTTTTCTGCACACGACGCCTTACGCGAGGTTTATTTTCTGTGCGTGGGCCCCTCCACAAAATAATATAAACCTGGCATGCAGAACATTTTGTGCACATAATCCTAATTTTCCCTGGTCCATTTTTTCTATACACACACTCCCTCCAATCCTTCATCCACGCCTCCAAAGTCCTAACACTTGAAAACTCCAAACTACCCTGAACAATTCTGCTCCTACTATCTTTGAATCTACCTTACTCAAACCCCATCAAAACTCCGGTAAAATAGCGACTTATATTAGACTACAATAATACCTGTCGGAATTCTGGATCATCTAATTACAGGGAAGGTTTGTGCCATTTCGTACTATTGTCTATCTCAATAAAATATTCAAATTTAAATATGTATGATACGAGGTGCTAGTAGAGGCTGTCTAGGGGCTAGTTCGATGCACCTCTAAAGTCATCACTCTAGTACCCTTGCCAATGACTCCAATCTCTGGTTCCTTTGGACTATGTTGGGAGACTTTCACTAAATTCACAATGATAACAATGATTTAGTATATACCCTTTGGGTCCGTTCTTTATTTTTGCTTATCTGAACTTATCTTAACTTATTTGAACTCATTAGTGATTAGACCTTATATGAACTTATTGCCATTGTAGCAGAACTTATTTGTGAGTGTCAGACCTTATTTTTTTTTTAATCTAAACTTATCTGAACTTACCTGAACTTGTTAGACCTTATTAGTCCTTATCTAAACTTATTTGGAATTATTTTTTCTTATAAGGTGAAAAGAACATATCCTTTATGTGCATCTTTTGGATCACTTAAGTAAGCTAAACATGGTTTAATGAGTTTCTCTAATTTGCGACTTCATATCTAGTTTTACTAAAAGAAGGTTCATCCTCTAATCAATTCCTAGGCCACTTTTAAAAACAAAGTCAGGTAGATTTTCTACCCCTTACAACCGTCTAAGTACTACTTTATTTTGCTTTAAGTCTTATCAATTTGTTAGTAAGTAAGAAGATAAGAACATGAAACGCATTTGGCCAACAGGATATAAAATTGTGAGAAATTTGTTGACCCTTGTACCCTCTGCGACATTACATTCATTGTCTGCCCAGCACAAAAGGAACATAGTTGACTAACATCTTAGTCCTTGATCATGGACGAACTTTTCATTTCTTTATAGAAATTTATACAGCTGAAGTAAACATCCTTCAAGAAGACGACTTCTGTTGATTGTCCAATTTATTTATAATGTGAAGAAAAATTTACTTTCACAAAGGTCGTAATAAGATATGCAGAACGACCTTTACTGGTCAAAGCTTTTAGAGATGATGTTCTTTAAAACCCATAGTAATCAGAAACTATTTAAAACTGAGCACCTCTATATGCAAAAAAGGCCCAAAAGTTATTCTGCATGAAGCATTGGCAAGCAGTAGATCATGCTGTATACAGAACAAAATGTAGCCCATTATCAGTGAACACTTCACAATTTATTGTAAAGATGTACGTACACTGAGTAAGGCAGCAGTTTCCAAAGAATAAGCATCTCTGAATGTCACGTAAGCAGTACACCCATATTCACCAGTCCTGAACCATTACAAATTCACCGGGCAGTTGGTTAACAATTCTCACAATTACAAATGATAGGATTAGTAAGGAGCGAAGAAGATTCAGTTCGTGTGCAAACAACGAAAATAAGGAACACACAAAGCCAAGTAACCAACATTCATAATGAATTGGATGTATGTACAAGTCAAAAGCTCATTGTGGACTAATTGCTAATTGACATCTGACACTATTTCTTTGGAACTTTAGATTGAGAGTCATATTTGGATCTTGGACTTCCAGTAATACTGATATATTCAGGATTCCAATAAAATGGATTCATTCTAACGTCAGATAATGAATATTAAAAGTATTCAGATTGGATAGGATATCAGATATAGCAAAATTTGGATATCCAATTCATGCCTAGCCCTAGATTTGGCACCAAGAAGCAATTACTGGTAGAGTTGTTAGCATTGGAGGTGATAAACTTAAGATACCTGATAATTTCAAGATGTTCAATAGCACCACAATGTGAGAAAAAGTCGCGCACATCTTTTTCCGTTGCTCTAGGAGACAAAGTAGTTACCTCAACTGTAAACCCACCAGGATACATTGGTTATTTTCAGTAAAATGACTCTGAGAGCCCTAGTCTTATTTGTAGAGATTCTTTTGGAGCCAATGCAGCAGAAGTTGGACCTGAAAAAGACTAAAAGGGTATCAATATTATAGTATGGCAAAAAAAAATACGGAAAATTGAGGTACTATAACACCTGTATTACTGAACTGGAAGTCGATACAATGACATCATCTGACGGTTTCGGAACTTGCATTGACGATGAAGGGTAGACAACTTACTTTCAATAGCAAGGGAACAATTTTAAGTTTTGGTACAAATACACTATGAACTGTCATACAACAGCCTAGGCCTCCCATAAAACTCACCTATGGTAGGCGTAACAAGGAGAGGGGCAAATCCGGGACTATACACTCAAGGACACCTGGAGATACATGTGGTGGCAGCTAGTGGAGAGTGGGAAGGAAATAGTAACGTTGGGAAAGAGTGACATGGGTATTTGTCAGCTGTCACAGCAGAGAATATCAGTAAGAAGATATTTCTAGGGTCTATAAATAAAGGGAAAGAAAGGTGGTAGAAATCATCGGGAACTTTGCATTAGTTTGTAATTATTGAGAGTATTAAGCTATTCGAAGGCTGGGAGCCTTTTTAGCGAAATACAAAGTTAAACTTTTTCCTCTCCATATAATATTTATCTCTCTGTGACTCACCATTGTTTAGTGACGGTTATCGAGCAAGGATTCATACCAATATATAACAAGAACCTTCTAATTTACTGTATCTATTATTTGACTGAAACAAAAAAACCTTGGTCAATATGCAGTAGTTATTGGTCAACGCTTATTCTACACTCGGGAGCATAATATTTGCATGTTCAATTCATTTTACACTAGCAACTTCATGTTCTTTTATATGTTCAAATTAAAAGAGCATAGAGGCTCATAAATAGGACACACAGATGACAATAAGAATGTTGTGCTTAAAATATGAAGTGTAAGAGAAACATGGTATACATTGATTAAAGGCCATAGTAATATGATTTATAGAGCATGGAAGTACCGCTCAAAAGAACATGTAACCATGAGCATGATACTTTGTGTGTTGCTCTATTTGGTGCCACTGAATTCTAAAAAAATACTGAAATTTACCCTAGCAGACTCCGAAGAGGCAGCATATAAATAAAAGAGAACCTTATTGCCATGTTACAGAGGATGGAGAAAAGAAGTAGAAAGAAAACATCAAATGTCAACATCATTGTAGTATTCGTATTTATAGAAGACAGAGTAAAGAAGAAAGAAAAAGGATAGTAGTGGTTAACCACATGAGGGAGGCAAGAGATGCAGTAGCCGCGTTTAGAGTGGAGAGAGCTATAAGAAAGAAAAAAGATAGCAGCGGCCAACCACATGAGGGAGGAGAGAGAAACATAAACATTGACAACGACAACTATTTCCAGAAAAGGCAACTGCTGGAGCACCAAAAATGGAATTGCACTTCTCCTAGTACCAAGAGCTAAAACCCCGCCATTTTAGTTCTTATGACAACATTTGCTTTCAATTGGTAGATCTATAGTTACTCTCAAATCCTAGATCTTAAAAAATCAAGTCGAATTTGGACAAATTCAAGGGGCATATATAATATGCATTTATGGAGAGCCAAACAGAAGTAACAATAAAATTAAAGGGATAGAGCCCAACTCTTGCAAGATATGGGGGTTTCTTGTCAGCAATCAACGAAATGAACACAAATCGCAATAAGTATTTTTGGTTTTTTTGAGGGAAAAGTATTTTTGGTTTTAGCAAAACAAAAGATAGCACAAATCTCATCAATTCTCATAAACTCACCCGTCTTAAAGTAATACATGGACCCCTTTGTATAGGGTTATAAACATAAACCCTAAAAGAGCTAAAATTCTAAAATAACTCTGTAAACTACCTAAAACAAAAATATTATATGGGCTATTATAAATTTAAACCCATATATTATTAATATACTCATAAATTGTAAAGTTGCCCAAACTCAGATATTGTGAAGCCCCAACCAAAGAACAAAGGTTAGGTTTCCCCTTTGAGCCCGCTTCAATAACATTTATGGCTTACACATACAGCCATGGTCCAAGAACATCCTACCCTACGTGTGGACACAGGTCAGTGAGCAAATTTAAGTCCAGGTAAGATAGTTTTTCCAGATTATAACATTCTAATTGCAAGACGACTTGAAGTGAAAAAAGGAAGCAACAGTCTAGAAGATCTCATTGTTACTTGAAAAGCTTAAAAGTGCCTAGTTGGAAATCATAAGGGAAAGGGAGGTGAGAAACAAAGGGAAGAGAGGGGTGGGGAGAGAGAATTCTGGTACCAAATAGTTTGAAAGTTTGGAAAGATTTGGTTTTTTTTTAAAAGGGATTGGAACCCTCAAATTCCATTCCAACCATTCCACTTCCAGTCCAAGGGAAAATGGACCTCTTACTCTCCCTTCTCTACCCTTCCCTCTGCATTTCTTTATCCAAAGAGATTGTTAAGCTTATATTTTTTTTCACAATTTCTCAGAACATGTGATGTAAGTTTGAAGCCTTGCCAGGTGAAATGAACAAAGCCTGAGCCTCTATTGAACCTATTGCACAGAGTAATCTAAAAGTTCAGTACTTCCCTGCTATTGAAAAAAAGTCATTTGTCCTTTAAGATATACTGTCTCCGTCCCTTAATAGATTTTTCAATTTCTCCATCGCATGTTTTGTATCGTTAATATCTTTAATTACATATTAGTAAAAATTATAAAATTTTATTTTCCCAAATATACACAATGAGACAAATCAAACAAGACCACACATAACTATGTTTTACTCCCTCCGTCCCATAATATAGTGCTCATTTCTCATTTTTCACAGGAATTAAGAAAAATAGGAGTAGTAGGATTTCCAAAAAAAATATATTTAAGAAAGTGTTTATTTGGTACTTTTGTCTTGGAAATAGCTCTTTATTTTATTTTTCCTTTTAAAAAAAATCAAAAAGCAATTTAATATTTCTTGGAATGGTGTAAAACAATAAATAGGGGCACATAATTTGAAAGAAAAGTAGGGGTATTTTGGAAAGTTTGTGTAGAAATTGAGGATAATTTAGTCCAAGCAAATTAATAAAAAACAAAACAAGCACAACATTTTGGGACACCAAAAAAGGAATGTGAGCACTATTTTATGGGACAGAGGGAGTATCTTATACTCCCTCTGTTTTTTTTAACATTTTCACTTTCATGTGCGCGTATCCCAATACACGTCTTTGAACTTAAATATCTTTCAATGTATATTAGTAAAAATTATAAAAATTGGATATTAATGAAAAACTAATTGAGACGAATCAAACAAGACCTGACATGACTATAATTTATCTTATAAATTGAGAAACATTGAGAAGATTCGTTCTAAGTATTCTAGTGTCAAGATTCCAAGTGAGAAAGTTAAGAGAAAGAGGGAGTGTATTAGATTTTTTCTTTTTTTTAGGATTTTCAACCTATGAATTGTGCACAATTAGAAATGGAAAAACTATTAAGGGATGAAGGGAATAAAACAATAGTTTCAAAGAGGACTTTAATCCCAAGTGCCAAACTAAGATTCCATTTATGAACCTTTCAACATGAAAGAATGATAAAGGAGCCACATAAAGAATTGCCCCGCTGTATCCCAAGTCCCCAAGTCGTGTTATCCAAGACCCGTATTGCCCCCGTTGCAATGAGCATTGTGAGGACTCTAACCATTTGATCAGGGAGTGTCCTAAAAGGGCTGGCATTTGGGCCATCCCCGATTCCCCTTCTGGGCTCCTGCCCTTCCACGGAGTTCAAAGAGTGGCTTAAGGAAAATCTGACCACTGATTGCACTTTTCGTGGCCTGGAGAGGGGAAGTGTTTTTCCAACATTTGTCATGAACTTTGGAAAGATAGAAATAATTGTGTCTTTAAGAACTCGGATCCTTCCCCTATTGAGTTATTAGTTAGTTACAAAGCCACTGGGTGTATGAGGGATTTTGCCTCCACATACCTTCCTCCGTCCACTTATAGCGGTCCTAAATTTGCCAACCCTCGTGAGTATGTCATGATTCACGTGGATGGGTCCTTTATTGGTTTATATGGTGTTGTGGGTCTGGGAGGAGTAGTGCAAGATAATGAAGAGACCTCGATCCTAGAGTTTGGGAAAAAAGTATACACTAATGATTGTCTTGCAGCTGAAATCTTAGGGATTCTGGAAGCAACGTACATTAGGCCCATAGGCCATGACTTTGGGAATCTAAAATATACTGTGATTGTCAGGTTGCTGTTGACCTTATTCTCCACAAGAAACATTATGATACAGTATCCAATCTGCTCAACACGTGCTGACAGTGGTGTAGGTTTGTAGGAGATACACGGAGGTGCTCATTAGGTACTGCGGCAGACATTTCAAAAGATCCGCAGATGCTTTGGCTAAGGCGTGCAGAGCCATACTCTTAGAATGTGTTAACTAGGATTTTACCCACTCCCCTAGTAATTGTATGCAATATTTAATATCGGATTGTAGAACTCTCAATCTATCTCAGTGTAACATAATTCCCTAATCTCCCCGCGAAATGTGACTTGAAAAAGCAAATTATGGTCGGTGTTCTCCTATTTTTTGCCCATTTAGGGCGAACCACGAACTGAAAAAAACGATTTATATAGCGAATTATGTTACACTGATCTATCTATATAATCGGTTTCCCTTTTCACCAAAGAAATAAAATAAAATTATAATTTACATCATCTTAAATTAAAAATCTTAACACTATGTTATAATTTACAATACTTGGATCTTCACGTTGGAAAACATTATTCTGAACCAAATCCCCATTCTCGCAGTACATATTACAGCAGCTTTTGATATAGCACTCACGATTTCAGATTAAACAAACGCGTAGCAACCATGTATAAAGCCCCACCAATACAATATTGATAATCACAAACCATTACCCTAACTCTATCTCCATCCAATCTCTCTCTTATTGCCACTGAGTTCAGTGATATTATCAGTCCATCTATTTCTTTGGCTTCTTTCTCTTCCTTGGTTTCATCATTCATCACAATCCAATCTAATCTATGTTACCCAACAATTTCTTATGAACAACTAATAAATTAGGAGCTAATGATTCTAATTTCTACAGTGAAACAATTTTCATTCAAACAAACAGAGCAAAGATTTCATCCAAACATTCCACAAAATTAATAATCAAAATCGAAATCAAGGGTTTGACTTTATGGGGGTATGATCAATGAGCAACTATGAGCTTCCAAGTAAAATCAAAACCATAGATCAAAGGAAGGCAAAGAAAAAAAAAGGCCAACAAAATGAAAACATACCCATATACCAAAAATTGACATTAACATTAGTAAAAGTAGCTCAAAGCTATAAACAAGTCAATAAACTCAAACAAGAAAGAAAATTGCAGATAAAAAATTCAAAAGTTGAAGACATGAGCAGAATTAAAATGTTAAATTGGGTTGGGAAGGAGAGAGAATATTCAAAGTACCTGAAAGAGACGCAAAGGTGCACAGAGAAGTGGAGAGAATTCCTCAATTCCAGATATGAAAGCGAGCCGTCAAATCCGTCATTAGACAGTATGCACTTAACACTACGCAGGCTACAAAAAACAAGAAAAGCATGATGCTCACTCCACGGGGAAATTACGGGATCTAAATTGGGACGTCATGCAATTGTTCTTAATATTATTAATTATTCATAATCACAAAATCATTTAACTTAGATTCGTTTGTAATAGCAAGTAAAACTCTTTTAGTGTTCTTATGTTTTGTTGTTTAATGCTAGGTCATATGCACTGTTAAAGTTTGACCAAAAAAAAGTTAAAAAAGTGCCTTCAGATAATGAGCCTAACCCTATTCATGAACAGTTAGGGACCGGCTTGGTCAAAGTTCGGCTCGTGGTTACTCGACTAGAATTCGGACTCGACTCGAGACTTTAACGAGCCGAGCTGAGCTAGACATAACTTGACTCAAAAACTCCTGAACAGGCTCGATTATATATATAGGAAGTGGATCTTGTGAAAACCACTTTTAGGCTGAAAACTGAAAACATCAAATCTTGACCGTCCGATTTCGCTTGGTTTTATTAACCGTCAGATCTTTCATTCTCCTTAGCTGGGTCATTGGCGATTTGTACCTCTCACCCTCATTTCTACCTCTCCATTCAAATCTTACCTCTCCATGCAAATCCTTTCTCTCTCTTACCCATCCAATCTCACCGGCGATTTTTCTCTCCATCCAATCTCACCGGCGATTTTCTCTCTCCTCATCTCAACTTCCATATCTGACCTCTCCATTCAAATCCTTTCTCACAAATATAACTCAATGGCGTCAACAATGGCGTCGGATCAGGAGCTTCTAATGAAATTCTCTCTCGTCTCCTCTCGCTTCAGTTTGACGAGCTTGAGCTTCTATATTCGCAACTAATTTGCTGCTTTTAATTTCTCTCCTCAATTTGAAGCTTAATTTTCTCTCTCCTATCTTGGAATGCCGCCAAAGACAAAGGAGGTAATGTCAAATGTTTTTCGAATATTTACTTCAATTCACAAATTCTTGTTTTTCGAACCCATAAACCCTTCTTTCTCAATTCTTCTTTATACCCATTAACTCTGAATCAAAGAGAAAGAAAATGTCTGAAATGGGTTGATGTAAATTCCCAGAAACAACCAAAGTTTGGTTCTTTACATGTTGTTGTTGCTGCTGAAGCTGAGTTTGCTGAGACTGAGGAAGAGGAGAGAGAAAGTGGTGGTGGTGTTGTCACTTTGCCTAAGTCTACTAAGCTTAAGACTGGCAAAGCTGCTTTGCCTTTGAAGAGAGACAGAGTATCGCTTTTCTACACTTTTATATGTATATTCAGTTTTGATTTTGTTGAATTTGCCAATTTGGTGGTTGCTGATTGATTCTGGTTCTGGGTTGTACTTAATTTTTGTTTTTGTTGATTGTTGTAATGTGATGATAGGGTAATACTAAACTAATTAGTTGGTAAATTATTTCTGGAATTTTGTGTGTTCATACACTTCCTCCGTTCTATATAATTGCAACTAACTCCGTACTCTTCTCAAACGAAGAATTATCTCTGTTTTGATTAAATTTCTCTGGTTTGAGAGTTATGTGTTTTGATGAGTGTTGCGAAATTCGTTGAATGTTATTGCAAGTGTTGATAAATCGAGTTATTGTTGTTTTGATTTTTTTTTTATAGTTACCTTAGAAGTGGAAGAAGTTACTCTTATAGCATATAAAGTTACCCTAAAAGTGCTAAAAATTACCCTTGAAATATATATAAATTACCCTAAAATTGCTGAAAGTTACCCTAAAAATGATAAAAGTTACCCTAAAAATGATAATAGTTACTCTTATAATAAATAAAGTTATCCTTGAAATATATAGAACTACCCTTAATATAATAAAGTTACCCCAAAACTGGAAAAAGTTGCCCTAAAAGTGTTAAAAGTTACCCTAAAGGGGTTAAAAGTTACCCTTATATATATATATATATATATATATATATATATATATATATATATATATATATATATGTGTGTGTGTGTGTGTGTGTATATATATATATATATATATATAGGGGTGGGATCCGCTGAAAACAGGTCTTAAGCTGAAAACTGAAAACAAGGTAACTTTTAACCCCTTTAGGGTAACTTTTAACACTTTTAGGGTAACTTTTGTCAGTTTTGGGGCAACTTTATTATATTAAGGGTAGTTCTATATATTTCAAGGGTAACTTTATTTATTATAAGAGTAACTATTACCACTTTTAGGATAACTTTTACCAATTTTAGGACAACTTTTAGATTTTAAGGGTAACTTATTTTAACTTTGATTATAGTTAAACCTATGTAGGATTCGAACCTACATCGTTGTGTCTTACTCAATGTTTTGCCAATTGGGCTAATAGGTTGTTTGAATTTCGTCAAATACTTCCTCCGTTTTTTTATAGATGCTACATTTCCCTTAAATGGAAATGTTATAATAGATGCTACATACCATAAATGGATTCCTTCTCACCATAAAAATCTTAAAATACTATTAAAAAGTTGGTGGTCCCTCACCTTCTCTTTTAAAATACTCATACTTTTTCCTTAACAAATGGTTTTTTAATCAAAAAGTGGTGGTCCCCTACTTTCTCTCTCTACCTTTCTTAAAAACCCCCCACTTTCTCTATGTAGCAAGAATAAAAACACGGAGGAAGTATATGTTTGTGAGAGGGGGGTAACAAATAGCTTTAAAACAGCAACTAATAGCAATAAGATAAGTTGAGCAACTAATAACGATTTTATATATACATTACAAGTAATTAAAATACAAAAAGTAAAGTATTATATGGGTAACTTATACATTGATAAGGGTAACTAATAAGATAAGTTGAGCAACTAACGATTTTACATTGACTTGATTAGACAAAGGATAACTTATAGATAGATAAGGGTAACTAAAAAGATAATTTGAGCAACTAACGATTTTATATATACATTACAAGTAATTAAAATACAAAAAGTAAAGTATTATATGGGTAACTTATACATTGATAGTGGAACTAGGATGTTTTTTGCCGCCACTAACCTTTGTGTTGATATTCTGCTTCTCTTTATGT
>NC_079203.1:10897113-10902113 GCF_026745355.1 Beta vulgaris subsp. vulgaris
CTGTTACATAGTTGTAAAGTTTCTTTGTGGACTACACTAATTTGAAGTTTTTTGACATGTTAAATTTCTGCAGTTGGTTGACGCTTTGAATTGGAGGGTACAAAATGAGATTGACAATAATTAACAGTAAGTGGAAGCTTATGATTTTCGCTCTAGCTACTGCCATGAGACATGTCATACAACTCATGGGTAATGATGAATATCATCACTTTGCATTTTGATGGATAGCATTTTCGGTTATTGTTTGGAGATTGATTTGAATTTATTTGTGCTTGATTTTTTTTGCTGTTCTAGATGCTACTAAATATGATATACTTCTTGATGCTTGATCTTAAAAAGTGGTAGGTACGTTATCTAAAAAAGCAAGTTAAAAGTGTCTTTGTTAGATGTCTATCTGTATTCAATCACACTCTAGGCATTTCGGGGGCTCTTCTTTTTCAAATCAAAAACCCATTAAAATTCTCAGCCGACCAACAAAAACCACAACTCAATTTTTATTCTATTATTTCTTTCTTTTTCTGGGTTTTTTTTAGATTACATTTCTTTTTTGTGGATATCCTTTGCTCTTTGCCTACGCAATCTTCTTACAATTATTTCTTAAACAAGAAAACCCAGTTTCATAATCTAGAGAAAAGAGTCAAACTTTAAAACCCAACAAGATTTTGCTGGAATCACATCTGCAAGAATACAGATTGTGTTTATATTGGTATGTTCATTCTAATTCTAATTTTTTTTGTTAAAAATGGGTTCTTTTCTTTTTTGGGTTTTTGTGATGTAGTATTGAATTAATGAAACATGCAATTTCTTTTTTGGTGACCTTTTACTGAATACTATTTCTGTAAGATTAATTTATTGTAATAATTTTCCCATTTCTCAATTTTTTTTCCAATAATTAATCCCTTGATATTTATATGTAGGAAATAATTGTTGTTCTGGTGAGATTTCAATCTCGTTTCCCCATCAATTTGACTGATTGGGGAAGGCAAAAATGTCTGGTTATGCTGGTGTTGTTGTTTCTGACCCTTTACTTCATAGTCAGTTTACTCGGTGAACTTCAAGCCTGAAATCCAAAGTAAATTCCTTTAAACCCTTTTTTTTAGGATTTTGTTGAAATTGTGGATTTTTATGATATTTTGTTATGTTCTTGATTGGTGTTCTTTGTTTGATTATT
The DNA here is from genome assembly GCF_026745355.1 of Beta vulgaris subsp. vulgaris. NCBI lineage: Eukaryota > Viridiplantae > Streptophyta > Magnoliopsida > Caryophyllales > Amaranthaceae > Beta > Beta vulgaris. Next base: position 10,898,285 of record NC_079203.1, read on the forward strand.
GTGTTTGTTAGTATACTTCGGTGAAGAGTCATAGTGGTAAAGTCACCATTGGAGATTTGCCTTCAATGATGGCAAAGTTGAAAGCTTTTAGTCAGTCATTTAAAGAGGATGATATTAAGGGGATTTTGACTGAGTCTGCTTCTGATATGAGATCAAGAGATCGAGTTTGAGGACTTTTTGAAGGTAAACCGCGTAATTTGTGATTTTCGATTTCTTAATTTATCCACATTGTATGATTGTGTATTAATCTTGACTCGTGTGGCCGAATATTAACTGATAGAGATTGGCGTTGGCATCGCCGTTGTTGGTGTTGTTGTATGATTATGAGTTAATGCATTAAGAATTTTGTAGCTGGAAATGATAAGTTTAATCATCAGAAATCCTGAGAGTTACAGTTGTGGAGAGGTTACATTTTGATTATTTATGAAGTTGGAGGTTGAAATGTAGTAGAATATATAAACATGAGTAACATGTAGGTTAATTTATTGGCATTGGCAGGTTCATCTAAGCTTTCAAGCTAGAGCGTCAGCTCAGCTCGGTGGTTCAAAGGATTCGTCAGCCTTTCTCAAGGCCTCAACGACTACCCTTCTTCATACAATTGTCAATCCGAGAAGGGATGTTATGTTCATCACATTAATACTTATCTTGGAGATGACCCTTTCCTGATGCAGTTTCTTCCTATTGATCCTAATAGTGATGATCTTTTCAATTTGCAAAGAGATGAGTTCTTCTCTGGTAATTCCTTCAATGAGGTTAATTCAAAAATCGTTTTTCTTTTCGTTGCAGATGTCTCGTGTTTGTATAGATGATGACGTATCTTGTATGGTTAATGCAGTAAGCTTATAAATGTTGTTGTTCCTGGCACAATAGATGAAAGAGCAATAAACACCAAAAGGTACTTAATCCATGGGAGAGAAATGAGAATCATACTCTGTGTCTTAACTCTGCGAAAGCCATTGCATGCACTGTGGTTAACATTGGACCCCATGACTTGGTTGAAGGCAGGGTAAGTAGTTCTTAACCACGTAGGAATTATTTTTAAACTAACGAAACCGTATCTCTAATGATGAAGATTTTCCTTCCCTTTGCAGCCACATTTGGTGCTTGGCTTAATATCTCAAATTATCAAGGTACATGTTTTTCCATCATACCTAGGATTGAAGGTAGGAGCTCTTCTTTTTCAATTTCTCTTTCTTATATTTAATTTGTTGCTTAGCTAGCATTTTTGTTGGTGCTATTTTCATTAATTGAATTCATTTTTGAAAGTTTTCCCTAAGCTCTTTGCATGCAGTACACAAGAAGTTTCTTATGTCAAGCATCTTTGCGTTCAAACCTTTTAAAAGTGGAAAGTTCTCCACTATTCATTTTAATGTGCTTTGGGGGAGAAACCTTGAAATTTTTTATTCATAAGGAATTGGTGAATCTCATCCCTCATCTGTAGGCTAATCTGAGTTGCAAGATCTGTCTTTGTCTCCTCTTCTTTGTATATCTATCTTCCCTTTCCTCTTTCCCATTCTTGTCTTCCTTGCCTTTTCTATTTATGACAATTTTTCATTTTGACTGTTGTTTGGCTATGTTCACAAGCGATTTGCAGTGTAATTTCTGTTCGTTCTTCTAAATTTCGTTTTATTTTTCTCTGGATATTTTTTCTAGGAGCAAGTTGAGTAGTCCCTTTCGTTTCTCTAATAGGCAAGGTTAGCTATTATAATTGTTTCAACATCATAAGTTTTTTTAAACATGAAACCTAATAAATTGACAAGAAAAATGTTTTTGATCTAATTAGGTCTAAGCAGCATCAAGTCTTTAGATCTTGCACAAATGTAGAAAAATTCTAACTAGGTCTACGCAGCATCAGGTCTTTGCAATATTGTTTTTAATCTTCTCTTGAAGCAACTGCTTTGATGCCCATAACATGTACCTCTTTTTCTAATGACAACATGAACCCGTTTTACAACTTTGTGATATATAGAATTTGTATAACCATAATAACCAAGCTTATAAAATATTACAACCTCTTCGAAGGATTTTAGATATATCAGCCATTGAATGAGAACCTTTCTTTTCCTTGAGAACTTTCTGCAATGACCTGAATTCAAAAGAACCTCAGTTAGACCGAAAGAGAAAGAAAGCTTCAAGAAGGAAGAAAAGGCTACAAACAATGCACTCGAGAGTTGAGAGTGCTAACTCTTAACTCAACTTCTCCCTAAATGGGTGAGTCTTTGTGCTTCTGCTGAAAGCCCCGTTGTTTTAAAGCACATTTTTTTTTTGTTAATAGCTTATAGCTTTACATGCTGAATTCTTCTAAGAAGGTTTCAGTGGGAAAATTTTGTGTTATATGGAGGCCTCGTCATATATTTTGATTGGTATAAATGTATGATTAGAATAGGATACCTTTATTCTATTTGGAGTAAGTGAAGACTTATGTTGATTTATTCCAATTATCCACTCATGAAATCAACAAATTACAAATGAGATCAATGAACAACCTATTGTCATTCAAACCTTATGCTGAATTACTCCAATTATTCACTCAAATATTAACATTTCACTAAAGAGATAGGTGGTAATGAACAATCTTTCTTTAGGTCTGATGTTCAGCACTTTACAGAGGCGTTTGCTTTCATCTTTGCATTCGTTTGTTTGCTTATTGACAAGGGCAGAAAAGAATACACCGGATTGCTCAATATTCCCCCTATACCTGCATCATAAGCTTAGAAGGCTTGGAAAATGTTATTTCTTCTTTTTAAAAGTCTCTAATTTGAACTCTTAACATATTTGTCTGTATTGATGCTTTGATCTCAAATAATCTAAATTGTTGAATTTACACAGGATTTGAGAGAAATAGTCATGGTCGCTAGAGTGATCGTCTAGAGGGATGATGTTGAGATTGTCACTGTAAAGGACCCTCTCATCACCATTGAAGTATTCGTTTGAAGGAGGGCGGAGAAAGGAGAGGAACAATACAATGATTGCAGAGTTCTACACATCTCTTTTTTTCCTATGTAGATCTATGAGAAAATATTAGCTGTGGTTCTATTCTTTTAGTATTGTTTTTGGTAATGTAAGCGTCAAATGGCCTATTCTTCTTTGAATATACATGTTGAGTGTATTTTTACAATGAACTAGGTATCTAAGATAAATTCTTATTTAGAAAGCAAGTTCAACTTAAATTTTTTACAACGGGCAATTATTTAGAAAGCAAGTTCAGCTTAAATTTTTACAATGAACTGGTGTATCTCAGGTGAATTCAGCTTTTTTTTAAAAGCTAGATACATTGTTTTTAGATTCAATTGTCTCTTTGTTCTTAGTTTGGGTCTTATGTGAGTTGCTCTTTGCTACTTAAATAATTCATGACTAAACTGTTTGAACAAGCACCCATGAATCTTTACATGGAGCTGTTTCATTAGTGATGTTAGTATAGAGTTAAGTGGCTATTGAAAATATCTATATCATTAGGACATGTTAGAATGTTATTATATTCACTGTATGTTGGAGGCAAAGGTACTCATATAACTCGGTTTATAATGGCGTATATAGTTTTCTTATATATCCAAAAATAAATAGAAATAAAATATTTGGCCAACGTCAACACCAACCTACTACCCCTAGCTTTTTATGAGAAAGAGGAAGATAGAAGGAAGAGAGGAAGATAGAAGGAAGAGAGGAGTAATGTAGATAAAAAGGTCTAAGAGGTTGAATAAGAGGGAAAAAAAATTGAGAATAGCATGAGATAAAGAAATAGTAAATTTTGAAGTGGAGTTGTTTGACTTTGTATCTAGATAGCTAAAAATATATTTTTTTAATAAAAATACAATAGTTACTAAAATTA